>NC_137914.1:1750165-1755165 GCF_963457725.1 Sprattus sprattus
ATCTCCCATTCTCCACGGCCGCTAACACATGTAAATTGCTCTTGTATACAATCGCGCATACATATGAAAAGAAGGGTAGGACACCGATCGTGGTTTCCAACATTTATTGTTTAACCAGAAAACGCGTGGAATTAATTACCACCTGTTTACGGTGTTCGTGTCCTTATCTTGTCTGTCGGTGCAACGGGGAAAGAAGCGCTACCGGGACCAGTGGGAACTTATACAGTTCCTACCTTAATCAGGGTGGGGATTCCCTGTTGTGGCTATGGAGACAAGATAAATGGGTTGGCCAACTGCATTTGAGTACAATGTCGTATTTTACATGCCAGCGAGTAGGATGTATTATAAAGATATTATTCTAATGATATATTTAGTATTGTGAATACTGTGTGGGTGTTTCAGGGTATTTGGTTAACTGAACCACTAATTGATTATTTTGTATCCCCCTACTTTTTATATGGTGTTAGTACTGTAAGCCAATCACTTTAACTTCATTGGGCCTAATGGAGTAAAAAAATCACTGTTAAATGACTAAGACAGTTATTTTGTATTAAGTTAATTGTTAAAGGGGACTTTTGTACTACTGCTTGATTTGACTGTTCTGTAGTGTTCATATTCATGACTTTAAACGTAGATATAAAAAGTAACGTAAAAGTTACTTTCCCTAGTAACTAATTACTTTTGATATACAGTAACTGGTGAAGTAATTCAATTACATTTAAAATAAGTAACTAGTAACTGTAACTAAGTACTAATTTTCAGTAACTTGCCCAACACTGGGTATCAGCCTGTGTGTAAATGAGTGTGTGAAAGACTGAAAGTGTTATTGTGTGTGTCAAACAAATGTGCGTTTGTAAATGTTAGATGGTATCAGTGTGTACATTTGTGTGTGTGTGTGTGTGGGATAGACTGAAAGTGTCAGTTTGTGTGTGTGTGTGTGTGTGTGTGTGTGTATGGTATGGGACAGTGATGGTATCTGTCAGTGTGTTTATGAAAGTGTGCGTGTACATAAGTGTGTTTAAGACTAAAGCAGGGCTCTACATCCGGAGTCAAGTTAGATTTAAGACTTTTTAAGACTTTTTTAATGACACTTGGACTGACATTTTTAGACCAACTTTACAATAACCAAAATTGAAAGAAAGAAACGACATCATCACTAATTGATCTTCGCACCAACAGCAGTCATGCAGACCCTGTTGTGTGTGGTTTGGTTGAGGCTTTTGTCAGACACTAAATTTGTGCATCAATGTTTTTAGTTAAGCAAAATGTACAAAAACATCAAGGCATGTCAGACAACTTAGAAAAGTCTAAAAGGCCTTGGACCTTAGAGTGTTAACACTCTAAGGTCCAAGGCCTTTTAGTGATTGATGCACAAATGGAATATATGATTCTATTCTAGAAGACCTCAGCAATAATATTAGAAAAGGGTTCAATGTTTCCGCAGTTGTTCTTTTTATGTCTCTAAGACGAAAACTCAAAAATAAAAATATCCCGGACGAGAGATATAGACCTTTTAGTGTTAAACGCGTCCTTGTCAGCATCAGCAGCAAGCTGATCAGAGATGTACGTGGATAATCCAAATATGCTGATATAGGCTGTCTTGTCGTCATGGAAGTGTGTGGGCAATTTTGGGCAATTTCCGGATCTACACTGCTCAGATTGTGTGTGTGTGTGTGTGTATGTGTTTTGGGGCGGGGATTAGATATTTGTGGTGTGGGCACAATCAAACAATTTACCTCTTTTTTAGACCTGTTTTCCTAGTTTTATTGTACAACTGATAAGGCTATCCTTACATGTATGTGTGTGTGTGTGCGTGTGCGTGTGCGTGTGTGCGTGCTTGTGTGTTTGTGTGTGTAAATGAGAGTATGAGTGTGTCATATTTCAATGGTTTCAGTATATGGGAGTGTGTGTCTAGGTTTGCTTAATTGAGTGTGGTGTGATAGACTGAAAGTATCAGTGTGTGATTGTGGGTGTATCACATACCAACAGAACTGTATGTGTGTGTCTGTGTGTGTGTGTGTGTGTGTGTGTTAGATGATAGCAATCTGTTGGTTTATGTCATAGACTGACATAAGTCCATGTGTTTGTGTGTGTGTGTGTGAGAAAGAGAGAGAGAGACACTGAAAGTTTCAATCTGTTTGCATGTGTGTTTCTTACTCTGTAAGGCATTATCAGTCTGTTTGTCTGTGAACACAACTGAGTGATAGATAGAAATATCACCATGTGCATTTGTCAATGTTACTAGGCAGTTAATATTAGTCTTTGTCATGAGTGTGTGTGAGTGTGTGAGTGAGTGACACTAAAAGTACCTGTTTGTTTTTGTCTTTGAGTAAGTTTCAGTTCGGCAGCCTGTGTGTTTGTCAGTCTTGTATCAGTCTGTTTGTCTGTAAATATCACTGTGTGCTAGACTGAACTAACATTACTAGCATGTGTGGTTGTGGCAGTTAGAGACTGTCAGCTTGTGTGGTTTTGACAGTTACAGTGCCTTGCATATGTATTCACCCCCTTGGATGTTTTACCCTTTTATTGCTTTTATAAATCAGTCATGGTAAATAGAAGTTGGCTTTTTTGGACAAAATCACAAAAAAGCACTCGTTAAGGTCAAAGTGAAAACACAGTGATGTCAATTAAATAAAAATATGTAATGAAAAATAAGTGATTGCATAAGTATTCACCCCGTTTAAAGCGACTGACCTAATTCAACAGAAGTCCAGCCAATTGGTGCTTGAAGTCTCACAATTAATGAAATGGGGATCAGTTTGCAGTGAATGTGTCTCAAGTGACTATAGTATATCGACACCTGTGTCTGGAAGGTCCATTCACTGGGCAGTATTCACAGTAATCAGCATTCCTGGCTACTGTTACACCATGAAGACTAAAGATCACTCCAAGCCAGGGGGAGGATACAAAAAATGTCCAAGGCACTAAACATCCCCCGGAATCAGTGCCGCCGCTTCCATAACGGGCACTGCGCGTAGGCCACCACGTCCTGAAGGGGCACCAAAAAATAGGCAACTGAAAAATCATCTTAGTTATAAAAATTATTATGCCGATATTATTTCAGTAAAGAAGTATAAGGCACTTTTTTCATCATAAAGGAGTTTTGCTTAGGGCACCAAAATGGCACTGCCTGGAATTATGTTAAATCCTTCATCAAGAAATGTATGGAATATGGCACATGTGTAAATCTGCCTAGAGTAGGCCGTCCTCAAAAACTGAGTGACCGTGCAAGAAGGAGACTACTAAGAGAGGCCACCAAGACACCTATGACTTCTCTGAAGGAGTTTCAAGCTTCAGCAGCTGAGATGGAAGAAACTCTGCATTAAACAACTGTTGCCTGGGTTCTTCACCAATCAAAGCTTTATGGAAGACAGCCATTGTTGAAAAAAAGCTCCACTTTAGTCTCATCAGACAACAGATCCTTCTTACACTTGTCCATGGAGACTCCCACATGCCTTTTGGCGAACTGTAGTTGATGCTTGATATGAGTTTTTTTCAACAGTGGCCAGAAATACTGATTGCTGAGTACTGACCATCTGTACACCGACAGTTTTTTTCAGCATCTACACGCAAATGTAACTGTAGGTGTACAGATGTCGGCCGAATTTCAGCTGACAGCCACGTACCATTTGCCCGACAGCCCAGCGGGAGTCCCCAACATCCCCAAAGTGCGTATAAACGCGACCCGACATCTGTAAGGCATATTAGCATAAAAATGGATCTTCAATTTTGCGAATGTTCGCCATTACTTGAACGTAAAGAACATTTTTTTGCAATACTAGAAGAATTGTAGATAGGTTGGTGTTCTGTTATCATTGCATGGAAGCCAAATCTGTAATGGTACAATGTGCTCAAAGTAACGGCAGGATTTGACGAATAATCCAGGAAGGTTGAAAAATACTATAACGCATATCGATTTTATTCATACACATGTTGCTTTGAATCTGTCAGTTAGTGGGTCAATTGTATTGCATCATTAAAGATGGAATTATCTTCAGGCACTTTACAAGAACCAAGGCCGAGCACTTGGTTATCTAAAGTTGTTGTTTTAAAGTTAATTTTTTTCACGGGCGTCCTGAGGAACTGCGGTGTGTTTAAATCCGCCCCGACATCTACGCGCAGATGTCGGCGGTGTCGGGAAAAAACGGGTATAAATTGGGCCTTAGATAGTGGTTATCTGTCTGTGTAGGTTTGTAAAAGCAAGTGTTTGATAGACTACCATGTGTTTCTGTAAGTGTGTGAAACCACTATTATATATATTATATGGTGGGTAGTAACGTGCTACGTTTACTCCGTTACATGTACTTAAGTATTTATTTTAAATACATTTAATGCGGAATACTTTTCACTCTCACTTGAGTACATTTACGATTTAAAAAAGTACTTATACTCTGTTAAACTTGGCTACACACATCTCACTACTTTTACATCAAATTAGTACACATGGCAACAAACTGTAGGTTAGTTAGTAACCAGGCAACCAGAACCCCAGCAGAACCAAACATGTGAGTGAAGGCCTGTTTAGCTAAGCACTGCATCAACAGAAGAGAGTGGACATATAAATGTATTCATGTGAGTAACACAAGGCTACTGGTGACTGTGTGTGTAGATGTACTGATGGTATGGGGTATCCCAGAGGCAGGGAAAGGACCTGATGAGTAAAATGCAAGAGCAGCAGTGACCAGTAGTCTGCATGAATGTGGAGGGCATAAGATATGGAGCAGCAGTAACCAGTAGTCTGCATGAATGTGGAGGGCATAAGATATGGAGCTGCATTGACCAGTAGTCTACATAAATGGGAATGCATAAGACATTGGAAGTGGCAAACGTGTTTATGTTGTTTCTGTTGGTGAATTTGAACCCCTGGACCAACCTGAATGCAATCACTTTCTGCTTTCTGCCGAAGAAAAAAAAGAGATTTTGTGGAAAATTCGCTGGTGCGCCACATTTCTTCTGCCTTAGTCTAAATAGACTACAATACATGACTATTAATGAAAAGA
>NC_137914.1:1760165-1767665 GCF_963457725.1 Sprattus sprattus
AAGAACGGGGGGAAAGCTTCAAGGAAGAGTCCACGATTGTTATGCAACACACTGTCAAATTCAGTGAATTCCTTCAAACAGTCCTCTAGCTGTGTGTGTGCGTGTGCTTAAAGATAAACCTCTGGCTCTGTAAATGTGTGTGTGTGTGTGTGTGTGTGTGTGTGTGTGTGTGTGTGTGTGTGTGTGTGTGTGTGGGTGTGTGGGTGTGTGTGCTGCCTTCACAGGCTATGTAGTTGAAGTACATAAATACAATGGATGGGACCAAGCCACAGACAATTCCAGCCAAACAACATGGTGGGAAGGGGGGGGGGACACAATTTGAGCTCAAATATGAGTCACACGTAAGGGTGATTCATTGCATAGTGATGCTTTGTACTGACATATAAGAGGAGTAAAGGTGAGAGTCGTGATTCATGTAATTGCAGGGCCTTAGTAATTACATGCACTATGTGTAATTACATGTAATGTGTAATTACATGTAATGTGTTGTTACAAACTGACTGTATTAAGAATGTATTACACTGTTCATAATGTCATAATTACAATGTAACAGTAATACTGTAGGATAAAGTCATTCTAGACAATAAACATGCATAGTTTAGTCGTGAGAAATATAGAATCTTAATGTAGGTGTATACATAAATAGATAATAAATGTATTACACTGTGCATGATGGTGTAATTATACTGTGACTATAGCACTTGAACATCAAGTGTTGCCATATGAGCTATGTTTTTTTTGTTGAGATAAGAAAACAGTGTTTTATCAGTGAGCTGTGACAGAGAAAACTGAATCTGTGCAGAGGTCTCTTCTGGAGAGCTGATGTGGTGTCAGAAATGTGCCTATCCTGCAGGGGAGAAGAGAATATCCACATTTCAGCGGAGAAGAAGCTATTCCTGTCCGCGATAACGGGGTTTCTCCATCTCACTGCAACACCATATTGACACTGATCTCTGATCCTTTGTATTTTTTTCCCTCACACACACACACACACACACACACACACACACACCACACACACACACACACCACACACACACACACACACACACACACACACACACACACTCCATCATAAATGATCTGTTTTATACTGTTGCATAAGCGTTCCTCTCTGTCTATCTGTTGCCTTTCTCGCTACACTTTCCTCTCGCTCTCTGTCTTTCTCTGAACTTCTGCCTATAGACTTCCCATCTTACCTCTTTCTCCCTCACACACTCAAGCACACACACACACACACACACACTCACACACGCATAGCCTCTGTAATACGGCACACAGAATAGGATGAGCTGCTCCCGGCCTGTTTCCATGGCGATGTGGAGGAGGCAGTGTGTGTGACTGTGTGTGTGTGTGTTGGTTTTTCTCTGTGCATTCCTCCAAACGGATCCAGGCCAGAACAGGGAGGGAGAGTGGAGGTGGTTTTAACTATTTCTGGCCGTGACTGTGTGTTTGCGTATGTGTGTGTTTGTGTGTATGTGTGTTTGTGTGTGTGCATGTGTCTGTATGTGCGTGTCAAAGACAGAGAAGCAGAGTGGAGGTGGTTTTAAATATTTCTGTATGTGTGCGTGCGTGCGTGTGTGTGTGTGTGCGCGTGTATGTGTGTGTGAAAGACAGAGAGGCTGAGTGGAGGTGGTTTTAAATATTTCTGTATGTGTGAGTGCGTGTGTGTGTGTGTGTGCGCGTGTGTGTGTGTGTGTGTGTGTGTGTGTGTGTGTGTGTGTGCGCGTGTGTATGTTTGTGTGAAAGACAGAGAGGCTGAGTGGAGGCGGTTTTACGTATTTCTGGACGTGTGTGTGCGTATGTGTGTGTGTAAGACACATAGAGAGGGAGAGACAGCTCTGCAATGAGAAGTGCTGATTGTGTGTGTGTGTGTGTGTGTGTGTGTGTGTGTGTGTGCCTGTGGATGGGATGCATGTTCAAAGACGTTCCTGAATGATTGTGTGAGAGAGAGCAAGAGAAAGCAACTGTACATACTGTGACATGTGTCCTTATGACAGAAGGAAAGAGAGGAATATAAACTGTGCACTAAACAGTGGTATGTGAGTGTGTGTTTGTGTGAGAGAGAAAGCAATGGTATATTTTGTGAGATTATTTTAATTGCTTGTGTGAGAGAAACACAGTATGATGCTTCAAAAAGGTTTTGTTTGCACAAGGTTCGTCTCTTTCCCTGTGAGTGTATGTGTGTCCATCTATGTGTGTAGGTGCCATGGCTGCGGTGTGTGTGAGTGTGTGTGTGTGTGTGTGTGTGTGTATGAGAGAGAGTGTGTGTGTGTGTAAGAGTATGTGTGTCCATCTATGTGTGTAGGTGCAATTGCTGCGGTGTGTGTGGGTGTGTCTGCCTGTGGGTTTAACTAAGTGTTTCAATAAGCATTTGTTTGTGTGCGTGTGTATGTGTGTGTCTTTCACATGGATCATCAATGTGACTTAAAACCTAAATGGTACGCCACAGAGGAAGCTAAATCTGTGCTAGTTAAAAGTGCATGCTTCTCCGGATATATACATGCTAGCATGCACCTTCGACTTTATATCTGCAAGCACACATATGCTCAATCAATTCAATTCATCTAATGTTGTTTCTGTCTGCTAGCATACTTCTTCTGAGAAGTGTCTAGTAGTATATCCTAGCTTAAGCCAAAGGCATGTATCTACTAGCATGCTCCTACTTCTGTTGCTCCATTTCTACACTTAATTTGAAGCCATGTTGGCTAGCGCTAGTCCCCAGATGCTACAGTATGTTCACCAGAACAAAACGTTGTATATGTGTGTGCTTATATCTGTTGACAAGCTTCATAAAGGTTCTTCTTCTGAGAAGTGTCTAGTAGTATATAGCTACAAGCACACCACTCATACTAGATGTAGCTACAAGCACACCACTCATACTAGATGTAGCAACAAGCACACCACTCATACTAGATGTAGCTACACGCACACCACTCATACTAGATGTAGCAACAAGCACACCATGCATACTAGATGTAGTTACAAGCACACCACTCATACTAGATGTAGCAACAAGCACACCATGCATACTAGATGTAGTTACAAGCACACCACTTATACTAGACGTAGCTACAAGCACACCACTCATACTAGATGTAGCTACAAGCACACCACTCATACTAGATGTAGCTACAAGCACACCACTCATACTAGATGTAGCAACAAGCACACCATGCATACTAGATGTAGCTACAAGCACACCACTCGTACTAGATGTAGCAACAAGCACACCATGCATACTAGATGTAGCTACAAGCACACCACTCGTACTAGATGTAGCAACAAGCACACCACTCATACTAGATGTAGCTACAAGCACACCACTCATACTAGATGTAGCAACAAGCACACCATGCATACTAGATGTAGTTACAAGCACACCACTCAAACTAGATGTAGCTACAAGCACACCACTCATACTAGATGTAGCTACAAGCACACCACTCATACTAGATGTAGCTACAAGCACACCACTCTTGCTAGCTGTAGCAACACGCACACCACTCTTGCTAGCTGTAGCAACAAGCACACCACTCTTGCTAGCTGTAGCAACAAGCACACCACTCTTGCTAGACGTAGCTACAAGCACACCACTCATTCTAAATGTAGCTACAAGCACATCACTCATGCTTAAATGCTCAATGTTATGTAAGCTAGCAAACTAGAAGCATGTATCTACTAGCATGCTCCTGCTTCTGCTGCTCCATTTCTACACTTAATTTGAAGCCATGTTGGCTAGCGCTAGTCCCCAGATGCTACAGTATGTTCACCAGAACAAAAAGTTGTATCTGTCTGTGCGTATATCTGTTGACAAGCTCTCAAAATGTTTGGCCTGCTTGTTTGACCTTTGCTTTTTAATTGTGTATACAAAATACAACAAATGGGTGGCCTCATGGATTGACAATGCAGTTAATGGTAGTCTCAGTTAATTGGATGCTTCTTTCGTGCTGATTATCGCTGCAGGATGTGGCTTACTGTTGCATCCTCTTATAAAACTACTATTGGCTTTGCAACTCTCGGTTGGTGTTAAGACAATTAGGCCGTTTTCTTGTAAATAATTATTTGCAAAGCCCTCACCGAAGTCTTAATGTTCTTGAGTTTTCACCAGGCTTTAAAAGAGGGTGCAAAGGTCATGCTGTGTGGGCGTTGAAAATACACATATGAAGGTAGAGCAGTTGAGCTACTGTTGGTAACGCTGAGAAATGGTGGTTAACACATAGTGTAAATGTGTTTCTTGAACAGGCTCTTGTAGTGCAGAGATGAGATAATAAGTGCCACACATATATAAAGTAAATGTAAAAAAAAAAATAATAAGTGCCCAAGTTCACCACAGAAATCAGAGTGGGACCCCTGTGATCTCATAATCAGCTGTGTGTTGTTTGTGCGAGTAAGGCAATTGCTTTTGGGCAGATAAGCTTTTTCCTATGACTATACACATAACTTAAACAGTACAGCACAGTTGAAACAAGTACACAAGCTATTGCCTTTCTGTGGGAGAGTGAAGTTCTTAAATTCACACCACAGTTGCTTCCATTGGTGGTTGGACGGCGAGGAGGAAACGACACAGTTCATAGATGGAGTAAATAATCTCATTTCTTTGACAAGCGCTTCGATAAAGTGCTGTTGTTGTCAGATTCATTTCAGAGCAGTATCATCACAAACTTCACCACAAACAGTTTTTAGCCCACAGCCAGTATGCCTACACACACACACACACACACACACACACACACACACACACACACACACACACACACACACACACACACACACACACACACACACACACACATGCCTGCCATCCCACTGATTTCACAGCCAGTCATCTGTCAGTAGGCTAGCACACACTTCCTCTTCTTAAGGGTGTCGAGACACTGCAGGCGAAGGGAACACAGGGTGCCGAGGGTGGTGGTAGTCTACACTCTCCTGGGCCTGGGACCAGACTAACAGCCAACGAATGAACACTGAAAAGAGTTCAGGCTGCCTGTTTACAATACATGCCATTCAGAAATCAGAATCAGAATCAGAATCAGAATCAGAAAGGTTTTTACTGCCAAGTAGGTTTTCACCTACCAGGAATTTTATGTGGGACGTTGGTGCAAACAATAAACATACACAATAAATTATACAAATATTAGTTATTATACACATACTAAGTTATTAATTATAGGAAAAACTAAATATAGAATATATTTAAAATGTACAGAATATATTAAATGGAAAATGCAGGACTAGTGTGCAATACAAAGTTTAGTCCGTGTAAACTGGTGGTTGATAATATATATAATATTATGTATATATATATATGCATACATATAGGTCTTAAACAAAAGCCATAATGAAACTAATTCAATAATACATGCAATAACAAACTTAGTACATATTGCAGGCTAAGGTAATCTGATCAACAATACTGTAAAACCCTCATACACATGTACAGTATACAGACAGAAGCATATAAGCACATCTACAATAGTGAAAGTCGTTCCCAGTAGAGGTATAGGATAGGGATAGAGGTAGCTGACTCATTTATGTAGGGTTACTGTTATTCTAAATATATAACCTTTAACAATATTCTATTTGAATTACACAAAGAAGGAAATGGGTGCGACCCAATGTCTGTGCATGCAGACATAACCTTGCACTGAGCTGCACGTTTTGGGCAGAACATGGCACACTGTTTCAGTGTGCGTTGAGTGTTTTTGGTATATGTTAATGTATATGTGGCCAAATGAGACTAAGCATTGAGTAAACCAGACTAGTCAGGTGGTGATAGCTGCTTGAGAAGGCAGCATTTAAAAACGATTGATTCAAAATGCGTCTGGAGTTATGGTGAAACATACAGTGCCATGGTATCTAATTTAGGAACAGGTTACTTGGCAGCACGGCATTGAATAACCAGACTGGCCAGATGATGGCGCCTTGGGTGTCAGTGTTTGCCTAATGACGAGTCTTAATCCAGGATAGCCCAAAGCTCCAGCAGATTCTTTCAGAGGGGAAACAGCCCCAAAGGCCTCCATGTGCTTATGGCCTGACACATGTAGCTGTGATCAACACACAGGTGAAGTTCTCCCCTCAACTGGTCCACGCGTTGGCTGAGTGATGCAGTTTCCATGACGACACTCCATATTCATATCCACATTCAGACTGCATTTTTTTTTCTGACACCAGAAGTGTCCAAACCTCGCAACTCCCACTCGCTCACCTTCAACCAGCTGCACCATCGTTATAGTTACCAACAGTTAACCCACCCCCTACACAACACACACACACACACACACACACACACACACACACACTCCAACACCACAAACAGAAACGGAGAGCAACAAAATGCCCACAAACGCCTCAGGCAACATCTACTCTTACAGTAGCTCTCCCATTTTCTCAGTCTGTCTTCTCCTGTTTCGTATCGTTACAGGGATGAAAAGCCTAAATGAAATTCCATTCAGTTGCTGTTGTTGCTGTGTGCTGTTGGTGGGAATCGTGTTTTGCCGGAATGAACTATGAGTTAGGGAGTGTGTGTGTGACGATACTTGTATCTGTGTGTGTGTGGGGTTTCGCATTGAAGAACAGACAAAGGTCTGTGGTAGGGGCTTAGCCAAGTATGCATGTGCTATTCATCCTGAGCATGTACTTTTAAAAGAAGCGCTTAGCTGTGCGCTTAGCTGCCATCATCCAAGTGTCTTGAGTTATGGACTATTTGAAGCGTATGTTTATTGTTTATTGTTTATTATATATTAAATGTTGCTAGTGATGGCAACGCTGTTTCGGACTGCTGGTGTATAAGGGATGAGATATTTATGGAAGGGCGGTTTAAAGCCAGGAATGTTTGTTTGACAACTAAAACAACAAGGAAAAACAACAACATAGACGTCAATTAGTGACAAAAATACTTTTTGAAAACCACATTCACGTACATTTTAAAGGATTGTATCAGCACAGTACACATTGCAAAAACTGTTTTAGTATTTCAGCCTAAAAGCTTTTAGGATTCTGTACATACTGCAGTAACACACTGGTGTATTTTCTCTCTCCAGTATAAAAGAAGCCATGATTGAGTCTGTATTTTAAGCTTCACAGTAGTTAATTAGGTCTCGATGAAGGTAATATGTATTTACAATGTGTGTCAATAGAATTTAAAGTAAATTGGAGCCAACTACAGCTTTTCCTGCATGCTTCTCTGAGGTCTCTGATTGGCTGCCTGCCAGGTTTTGCGGTAGAGAGACAGTTGGACAAGTGCAGAGTACACAAACAGGCTGAGAGAGAGAGGTGGTGTGTGTGTGTGTGCGCGCGTGTGTGTGTGTGTGTGTGTGTGTTCGTGCGTGCGTGCGTGCGTGCGTGCGTGCGTGCGTGCGTGTGCGTGCGTGTGCGTGCGTGCGTGCGTGTGTGTGTGTGTGTAAGAACGCAGCTGTGATCAAGGGATGAGGATTATATAACTCTGTTCACTCTATACGGACCACTGCTGGTTAGAGAGCAGTACGTCTGTTGCAGATA
>NC_137914.1:1770165-1772665 GCF_963457725.1 Sprattus sprattus
TAGTAAAGCACATCTGTTTTTTTCGGGGGGCTAAAGCCATGTGACATGCCTGCAGTCCACAACTCATTGAGATGGCTATAATCTGTTCCCCTTTGTCAACATAGTAGCTGGCCTATTACAAAAATCAATCAGCGTTTTTTATCTGTTACCAATACAGCTGTTCATTTCGTGCCTTAATAATGGCAGCCCTTCCAGCACAGAATGATGGGTGAATGCAGGATGATACAGGAGACCAGGGTTCGATTACAAACACAGAATGATGTGTGAATGTGTGAATGCAGGATGATACAGGAGACCAGGGTTCGATGAGAAACTCTGATTGCTGAACAGATGTTTTTGTGTGTTGTTTTTTTTAATTTGTGAGTGCACAGGTTGCATCAGAGGCAAATCGCATAAAAATAGTATCACATTCTTTATTCTTAATAATTCTATAATGTAATTAACTAGTCTTGCTGTGGTGGTGAAATAGTGGTACAACAGGCAGAAAAAGAAGGTACCCAAACAAAATGATATGGTATAATTATTATTGTTATAAGTTTTCTCTTCCTAGTGTGGCTCATTCATTGCAAATTGCATTTTGCAGCTTTGGAGCTGTGGTGTGTAGCATGGCAGAGGCTAAAAGACTTGAGTACTGCCCAAAGCAATAAAGAGGACATGTTAGCAAAGACTTGAGTAAGCCCCAAAGCACTAAAGAGCACACGTTAGCAAGCTTATTATCCAGCCACATGTTTGTGCTTATCACCGAAATCCCAGCTGTTCTGTGAAGCAACTGTGCAAAGGAGTTTGGTGGGGAAAAAATAAACAAGATTTAGATTCAGATATAAATGTATGACAAATGTGTGTCAAATGTACATCATACATGTTGGCTTCGAAACACACATGGGAAAAAAATCTGAGAATTAGAGTACTCATACATTTAGCAAACAGACGAATTTACCAACCAGTGATTTTAAATAAGTAACTTATCTAAAAGATCTTGGACTGTAACTAAACAAGAGTACTCTGAGTGACAGTGGCCGAATAGAGTAGTAAGGCAAACAAATGTAGATGAATGTTGGAAGCTCAGCTGTTTTGCTTCGAACTGTGTCATGTGTCATCAATGCCACCTGAACACATGTTACGGGTCACATGTTAGAAAAACACACACATGTTAGAGACGAGCACATGAACACACACACTTTATTTTCCTGTCATCTCTCACCTCTCTTATTTCCTTCTCTTTCCTCCCCTTTTGCCCACCCTCTCCTGCCCCTCCCCCTTCAGCCCAGCAGTATCCCCCCTCCCCCCCGTCTCCATGACTCCGTGAGGCACGGCGCCCCCCCAGGAGCATGAAGAGCCTACCAGGCGGGCGGCCGCAGTACCCGTTCCCCCCCATCCACACCCACGACCCGCGCTACACCCCCTACCTGCTGAGCCCCACGGAGGGCAGCTTCCCCCTGGACGCCCACCACGTGTCCCCCCGCTCCTCCCTGCACTCCGACTGCCTGGTGATGGCGCCCGGCCTGCTGCCCCCGGGCGCCGCGCTGCCCGCGGAGCACGTCTCCAGCAGCACCTTTCCCAGGATGCACTACAGCTCGCAGTACTACAACTCCATCCCGCGCGAGGACTGCGTCGCCCTCACTCCCACGGTCGCCCACGCGCCCATGTCCTTCTCCTCCTCCTCCGGTGTCGCCCATCAATACCACCAACAACAACAACAACAACAACACCATCACTACGGCAACGCCCTGTCCGGTCACCACGGTAATCCACGTGGCAACCAGCAGATGGAGAAACAGCGGCCAGTGCAGCGCGAGGGCTTCCACACGCTGCAGTACCACCGCGGCGGCGGCACCGGCGAGAGCCCCGGAAGGATCCGGCACCTGGTGCACTCCGTCCAGAAGCTCTTCACCAAGTCGCACTCGCTGGAGGGGAAGGCCAACGGCAGCCGCGGCGACAGCCTGCACCACCAGCACCACCACTCCTCTTCCACGTCCTCCAAGCACGGCGGGAGCAGCAAGCGCAGCAAGAGCAAGGAGCGCTCCTCGGAGCGTTCGGAGCGTCGTCACCGCTCGTCCGGCGACTGGTGGGGCTCCGACGACAACCTGGACAGCGACGGCACCTACCGGGCGCACGGCATGCCGGGGGCGCGGCAGCAGCAGGCGGTGGCCAGCGAGCACGCGCTTCAACACTGCCCCCCGCTGGAGTATCCGAGCGGTGCCCACTTTGGCCGTCTCTCGCTCAAGACCTCCAAGAGCAGCGGCGACATCAAGTGCTCCGCCTGCAAGGGCGCGCCGCCGCCCGACGGGAAGTTCCTGAAGAGGAGCTCCTGGTCCACGCTGACCGTCAGCCAGGCCAAGGAGGCGTACAGGAAGTCGTCGCTCAACCTGGACAAGCCTTCCTCGCTGCACCACGAGCACATGGGCCACCGCCTGCACCACTACCTGCAGGTGAGTCACATGACCTACAGCAGGTGAGTCACATGACCTACAGCAGGTGAGTCACATGACCTACAGCAGGT
>NC_137914.1:1777665-1802665 GCF_963457725.1 Sprattus sprattus
GGACCTCTGTAAAGGCTGATTTATGCTCAGTTACGTAAGCGTAAGCGCAAGTGGCCGCGCAAGCCCCTTGCGCGACTTTTCACGTCTTGCGTGGTCGGCCCCTTTTTCTAGTCTTGCGCCATTTTACGCAGGCCTATTGTTCTGGGTGTGAATTGCTTGGCAACACCCCCAACGCAACGCATAAGCTCCTAGCAATTCATGCTCCCTTTAGAAGCATGAAAGGGCCTTAAGTTAGGTAAATTGGTTTGCCATAGTTCACTCTTCCATTTCACAGTGATGTGACAACAAAGATGAAGAGGTCTGTTGCTCCGCTGTTGCGTGTAGCTTATTGGTTGGTATTGGCAGTCATGTAGGTATTTATTTATTTGTTTGTGTGTTTGTTTGTTTATTTGTAGCTTATTGGTTGTTGGTATCCACACTGAATGAATACCTTGATTAAATCCCCTTGAATTGGCTTTTCTGTCTTTATCTGGACAGTACAGAGGGACAGAATGAGAGCGGGTGAGAGAGGAGGTGTGTAGCTTGGAAACAGCTGCAGTTTGGACTCAAACCCGGGACCTTATAGTCACTGAGGCCTTATGTTGTATGTTCTTTTGGGGTGTGTGTGTGTGTGTGTGTGTGTGTGTGGGGGATATAGGTACCTGGGGACGAGTGGAGGGGTTACCCTGGCGATCGGGACGAGGAGATTCCCTGCCGGAGGATGCGGAGCAGCAGCTACGTGAAGGCCATGGGAGACGAGGAGGACGCAGGAGAGTCCGACACGAGCCCCCAGAGTTCCCCACAGAAGGCCGTACGCTCTGACGCCCTCGTCCTTAAGTCGGCCGTACAAAGACCACACCTAGACCCCCAAAGGTACATGTGCATTAACTTCACTGCCTTATTATCTCTTCACAACACGAATCATGTTACATTCCTTGTGCAAGTCTGCCATATAGACACCACTTTTAGACAAACATGCACATTGCAGTTTCTTTATTGTTTTACACCCATTTTTAGATTTAAATTAGATTCAACTTTATTGTCATTGCACAGAGTACAGGTACTGAGACAACGAAAATGCAGTTTAGCATCTAACCAGAAGTGCAAAATAGCAATAAAAGTGCAGAGTATGTGCATATGTAAAGTGGAATAATTGAATAAATAAGATATATACAGTAAGAGTTAGGTATGGACTAGCAATTGAGGTAGGAAGTGTAGATTGAAATACATAAATGTGAAATATATAAAGTGCAGGTGTAAGTAGTAAGTATCATAACCCTGATGACAAGATGGTACATTTCTTGTGCAAGCACTTACGATGTCCAAGTCCTTAAGTCAACGAGGCCATAGAGACCACACCTAGACCCTTAAAGGTACATGTGTAATTTGACCCCACCTTCAGCCAAACTATGAGCCACAAAGGTGCCCGTGTTTTCTTACACTGTGTCACACCCAAACCTACATCCCTAGAGATTATGTCTGTAAGTGCTGTGAGCAACACACTATCACACACACAAACACACACACACACACACACACACACACACACACACACACACACACACACACCAGTAGGTTTGCCACATAAGAGAAGAGAGAAGCTTTCTCCCCCCTCTTCCTTCCTCTCTCGCCTGCTGTCACCTCACGTCTTCATCTGGTCAAGAGTGTTATGGTACATTGCACAGATGTGGAACCCCAGCGACTATGGAGTCAGACACACACACACACACACACACACACACACACACACACACACACACACACACACACACACACACGCAAACAGAGATTCTTCACCTCTCTTTTCTCCTCCTCTCCTCACACTGCTGCCCCCTCCCCTGCAGTCTCTCCTGACATGCGCCCCCTTCCCAGTGCCACAACAGAGTAAACAGTTACTTTCATTTCCACTCGCCCTCTGTTCAACTTTTATCTTTGGCCCTCTCTTCTTCCTCTCTCCTCTCCTCTCTTCTCCCTCTCTCCTCTTCTCCCTTCTACCTCTCTTCTCCCTCTCTCTTCTCCTCTCCTCTCCTCTCTTCTCTCTCTCTCCTCTTCTCCCTTCTACCTCTCTTCTCTCTCTCTCTTCTCCTCTCCTCTCCGCTTAGTCTAAACTACCATCTGCAGATCTCTCGTGACCTTCACCATCTCCCCAGCAGTAGCATAGCAGTAGCAGAAGCAGTAGCAGTAGCATAGCAGTAGCAGAAGCAGTAGCAGTAACAGTAGCAGTAGCAGTAACAGTAGCAGAAGCAGTAGCAGTAGCATAGCAGTAGCAGAAGCAGTAGCAGTAACAGTAGCAGTAGCAGTAGCAGTAGCAGTAGCAGAAGCAGTAGCAGTAGCAGTAGCAGTAGCATAGCAGTAGCAGAAGCAGTAGCAGTAACAGTAGCAGTAGCAGTAACAGTAGTAGTAGCAGTAACAGTAGCAGAAGCAGTAGCAGTAGCAGTAACAGTAGCAGTAGCAGTAGCAGTAGCAGTAGCAGTAGCAGTAGCAGTAGCAGTAGCAGTAGCAGTAGCATAGCATAGCGGAGAACAGTCCAGCCTTTAGCCCTTTCAGTCCGCCTCTTCTTTCCACTCATCATGTTTTCTGTCCTCTCTCTCTCTCCCTCTCTCTCTCTCTGCGCTCTCATCATGGCCTCGGTCCTGTCCTGTCTCTTAACCTCTCTCTCTCTCTCTCTCGATTGTCCCCTTCACTAATCCCTCAGAGTTATTGTCCTTCTTCATCTACAAAGGCCTCTCATGTCCACTGTCCAGTCTTATCCTCTCTCTTTTCCCGTCCCCCCCTCCCCTCCCCTTCCCCCCACCCCCTCCAGCCAAGGCTACCACCTGCAGACCTCCCGTGACATGCGCCCCCTCCCCAGTGTGAGTTTGGACCCCCCCACCTCGTACCACCCGCCCCCCTACCGCTCCCGAAACCAGAGCTACATGCGTGCAGTGAGCACGCTCAGCCAGGCGAGCTGCGTGAGCCAGGTGAGTTGAAACAGATACACCCTGTAGCACACACACACATGTAAACACATACATTCTTACTCTCACACACACATGTAAACACATACATTCTTACTCTCACACACACACGTATACACAGACATTCTTACACACACACACACACACACACACACATACTCTTACTTACACACACACTCTCATACATCTCTTGACACACACTCACATGAATTCAAGTACACACACATGCGTATACATATACTCTCTCTCTCTCACACACACACACACACTCACACACACACATATACTTTATGTACAAGTACACATACTGTATATTTCCTGACCAGAATGCATACACACAAACACACACACACCCCTAACACAGCCCAAACACTGCAGTCTGACCTTATTGACCCCAGCCCAAACACTGCAGTCTGAACCTTCACCTCTTACTGACCCCAGCCCAAAGACTACAGTCTGACCTTTCACCTCTCACTGACCCAGCCCAAACTCTGTAGTATGTCCTTCTCTTATTGACCCCAGCCCAAACACTGCAGTCTGATGACCTTACTGACCCCAGCCCAAACACTGCAGTCTGGCCTTACTGATCAAAGCCCAAACACTGTTGTCTGGCCTTACTGATCAAAGCCCAAACACTGTTGTCTGGCCTTACTGATCAAAGCCCAAACACTGTTGTCTGGCCTTACTGATCAAAGCCCAAACACTGTTGTCTGGCCTTACTGATCAAAGCCCAAACACTGCAGTCTGGCCTTACTGATCAAAGCCCAAACACTGTTGTCTGGCCTTACTGATCAAAGCCCAAACACTGCAGTCTGGCCTTACTGATCAAAGCCCAAACACTGTAGTCTGGCCTTACTGATCATAGCCCAAACACTGCAGTCGTTCCTTCTCTTATTGACCCCAGCCCAGACACTGCAGTCTGATGACCTTACTGACCCCAGTCTGGCGTTTTCAGACAATAACATTGCCCTTACCTGGACCTTGCCTCACACAAACAAAGTGGAATGTTTTGTTTGTGGAGAAAAAACAACCAGCACCTTATACCAGTATTTCCAACACACATGTACACACACATACACGCACATGCACACGCACACGCACACGCACACACACATCTATCATATCTATGGCTTTTGCTTGACAACAAGTGAAGGTCAGAGAGGCACATGGAACATGGGTCCTGTAGAGCCAAGGATGACTTAACTCCTAAAACATGGATCCTGTACGAGCTTTTTCGTTGTAACCCCTCGTAGGCTCCCCTCACCTGAAACCACCTGTGGTTTGACCATCTTCTCTCCCAGATATCAAAGTCAAAGTAGCTTTTTTTTGTCAATTACGTCAAATGTCAAGACATACAAAGTAATCGAAAAAACGTTTCCCACTCTCCTACAGTGAAACATATAAAGTGCACAGGCACAACAGAGAGGGCATACAAACATACAGACAAGACATTACATAATACAAGTAGAACATACAGATAAACATATAGCAGCATAAGTTACCTTATAAAGTTATGTAGTGCAAAAAAAAATATGGCCTCAAATGTAAGCATCCAAGGCTTCTCACTGACTTAAAACAGCGCATCAAAGCCAAATATGACCTAGAAGCATTAGCAGTAGCAGTAGCAGTAGCAGTAGCAGTAGCAGTAGCAGTAGCATAGCAGTAGCAGTAGCAGTAGCAGTAGCAGTAGCAGTAGCAGTAGCAGTAGCAGTAGCAGTAGCAGAAGAAGTTAGCAGAAGAAGTAGCAGTGAAGCAGTTAAGAAGTGTTCTGCTGGTTGTTCTAAATGTAAGCATCCAAGGCTTCTCACTGACTTAAAACAGCGCATCAAAGCCAAATCTGACCTAGAGTTAACTGGCACATTCGTTTGCACGCCAGTGTCCTACTTGACAATGTGCTGTTCCCTGATTGTAGAGCAACAGTGCTGTTGGGTGAAAACCACAAACACACACACACACACACACAAGCAGAGCCAACCCAGTGCTTTTGAGTAGATCACACACACCCACACACATATGTACACACACACACACACACCCACACCCACACTCACTCACAGACACACACACGGACAGAACCCTCACCTGTTTTGAGAGTAGAGTATAAACTACTGCATTCAAACCAGGACAGGACTGCTTATTGGCTGACAAGTCTACAATGGGATTATCCTGGCTCGGGAATGAAAAGTAGGTTTATTGCGTTCCAAGGCTTGACAGCAGGCTTATTCGCCTTCAGAAGTACAGACTAGGTTTCACAGAGTTTCGCACAAGAACAGTGGGCCTCATCCATGTGTAACATGCTGTAAGTATTTCAATTCATAATTTCTTCAGAGGAGATTAATTGCTTGTCTTATCAGATGATATTCATTCCGTCATCTTAAATAGTAAATTGTAAATGTAACAGAATTATACAAAAATGTGATTGTGTTGTTGCGCTGGTAGATTTTAAAGCATTTAAGACTGAGCTAGAATGACATCTAGCTGTGGATTCATGGATGCTATTAGTCACAAGATCCTATTCAAGATGTGTCAGTCCCCTTAGATTCAAGGGGCTGTTGCTATTAAAACTTGTCCTCAGATTTAAGGTTTTAGCTGTGTAATAAGAACTGCCTATGCATTTAGGGTTTTAGCTGTGACATGGGTTGGTTGTACTCTTAGGTTTCACTATATATGATACAGGAGATGTAGTTTAGGAATGAGAATTCCTGTCAGACCCTGTGTTGTAGTTAGCGGAGGGGTAAGCGTTTCCATGGAGACAGGTGTCTAGGAAGGACCAAACATTCCATGCTGTGTTTTTATCTGTGTCTCTATTCATTCTCAACTCTTTGTTCATGTTTCTGCGTGCTGAAGTCTATTGATGTGTCTGATTCTAATTCACAAAAAAACAGTTTTCCAGGTCTCACTGTGACAAGGTGAGGCGTTGTTTTGGCTGTTGTTGTTGTTGTCGTCTGCGTGCTAACCCTTCCTTTCATATTCATCGCACCGTAAAGGGGAAGCATCAGAGTGAGAGAGAAAATGGAAGAGGAAAAACTAAGGACTGCTATTCCTGTTTTTGTCTCTCAGGTGAGTGAGACTGAGATCAATGGCCAGTTTGAGTCAGTTTGCGAGTCCGTTTTTAGCGAACTAGAGAGCCAGGCCATGGGCGCTCTGGAGCCGCCTGGTTCTTTCCGCACGCGGAGCCACAGTTACCTGCGTGCGATACAGGCGGGGTATTCCCACGACGACGACGACTGCCTGCCCTCCGTGACATCCTCCACTGTCACGTCGACTCTCAGATCCACAACAGGTAACGAAACGCTGGGCACTCCTCCGCCCCCTCGCCATGTCCGAGAACTCCCCCCCCACCATCCCCCCTCAACCCTCCTCCTGAGAGAGTCAGTCTGTCAGTCAGCCAGCCAGCAGTGAGAGGCTTTTTAGTCCCACATGCTCACGCCTGTGCTGCACTGTGCTGCGCTGCCTCACCCTCCCCTCACACCTGCGCGTCTGCAGGGGGAGGGGGGTCCTGTTGCCTGTCGGATGCCTGCTTACCATCAGTAGATATCTCTGTCGGCTCCAGTCCCCGCCCCCATGTGTCTGTTTTCAATCCAGTGCTTTGTGTTGGGGCGGGGGGGTGTTGGGAAGTGGTTTGGGATGGGGGGTGGGGATGAAGGGGGGGGTGAGTCTTGCTTGCGTCCTTGTGCACGATTCATAAATCATTCTCTACAGTTCCCTGCTTGTTCTTGTGTGCTGGGCGATGTCAGGGATGGATGTGGGGGTTGGGTGTTGAGTCTCGTCAAGGAAAAAAAAAAAAAAAAAAATGTGTGACTGTCAAACACCCACATTGGATCACAGTCATAGAGCGCCTAGCATGCTGTAATAACATGCCCCTACCTGGTCACAGCATGACATGTGTTTCAGCGTTCAGTGTGTTTGTAAAGGTACATGTGACACAGGAACTAGCACAAAGCACAATCTAGTTCAGGTTATAATAGAGAACTAGCAAACACACCAGCAACACCTAGCAAATATTAACATCTGAACTAGCGCACAAGTACACCTAGTTAACAACAATATTATGATCTTGCTCACCGCACAAACTAGCAGTCAGCAGAGACCAAGTCACGCTAAGTTAGGCGCACAGAAAGAGCTAATTGTAGTTGCTACAGGTACTGGCTCACAGCATGAACTTGATCACTTTAACAACAGCAATATTAGCAGTTATAACACAAACTAGCACAAAGTATAAGCCTGTTCATCAAAATGATAGAAACTACCACATAATACAATTCTCTTCACATTTACCACCGGAACTATCACACAGTTTGAAACTGATCACTTTATGTCAATAGTAGTTAAGAATTAGCGTAAAGACGATGACATCATTTTAGTGTCTGACAAAGTAGAGTCACATTGTTAGTCCTTCACACACAAAAACACAAAGAATCTCTTAATTTACTCATAGCAATTCATGCTCCCTTAATGGTTGCTGGTGTTGCCAAGCAATTCACACCCAGAACAATAAGTCTAGAAAACTCGACCGACACACGCAAGACGTGAAAAGACGCTCTTGCGCTTGCGTCTCTGAGCCTAAATCAAGCTTTAGGCAACAATAATTGGAGTACAAGCACATCAGAAGAGTGAGCAGAAGGTGTTCTGGGTACATGCCACCTCTCATGACCCCCCTACGTGGTTTGAAGCCTGAGGCTCAACAGAAAGGTTATTAAAGTTCTATTATTGTACTACAAAATCTCGAAGTTTGTATAACAACCTCACTGTGACATGGTATTTTGGTTAGTGTATGATTGAAATCCTGCAGACATGTTTTCTTAAAGGCACCCAGTGCAACTTAATAGGCTTGAGACTCGAAAAATAAACATTCAATTTCTAGTCTTTTTTACACAGAGTCTTTTTTACTCCATACCATTACATATCGACATTCAAGGAGCAAAGATGAGACGTAGTTGTGTGGTGAGAACTGATAGAAAATCGTAAACAACAACAATCGCCGGTGGGGAGAGGCCATTTTTCCATTGACTGGAATCCGGGAAAAAATGGCGGCGATTGTTGTTGTTTACGATTTTCTATCAGTTCTCACCACACAACGACGTCTAATCTTTGCTCCTTGAATGTCGAAATGTAATGGTATGGAGTTATTGAAACTTACTACGTGTAAAAAAGACTAGAAATTGAATGTTTATTTTTAAGCCTCGAAAGTTGCACTGGGTGCCTTTAAGACATCAGGAGGACAAAACGCTTAAAAGAGGCTGTGAAAGGAGCCATAAGACAGAAAACGGAGGGTAGTACTGTTCCAATGACAGGCATGTACTCCGATGTGATCATATATATCGATTTGGCATATTTCACAACATCTTGATTAATAATATGAAAATAATCGAATCAGTTGCTCAGTTAGTAAAACCCCTTCATGTAATGCCCCCTCACTGATATCCAATATAAGAAGCATCAGGGCTGGAGGTAGGCAGTCCCTGGTCATACCGGAATTAAGGCAGCCAGCAAAATCAAGCAGCAACAGACTTGCTCTTAATTAAGCATATAGGTTTTTTCTTTCCTTCTATAACTCATACGGGAAGGGTTCTGTGGATCTGTATGACGTAACTTACACTCTTATACATTTCAGCGAATACCAAAGATATACTCTCCTTTGTGCACATGCTACCATGTCAACTGATCCAATGTCATCAGTGCTTTTGGTGTTCTCATAAAGGCTAAAGCTATGAACCCTATTGAAATACCACTCTTTAACATGGTCAACCATAATACATTTTGTAACAATTTCACGGCTGTTTGGTTGGCAAAGTCAGGTCGGACCACAGCTGAACAAAACTGAATTTTTGGGTTTCTGTCAAAAAAATGTCCTTGGGCATTGATTACAATCGTTACATTTCCATACTTGATTTGGGTTGCTAGGCAAACAATCCCTCAGTCACTTCCTGTGACCTCAGTCACTTCCTGTGACCAAAACATACCTGAGGATCAGTCACTTCCTGTGACCTCAGTCACTTCCTGTGACCAAAACATACCTGAGGATCAAGGAGAACGCTCCAATCCCACCGTCCCACTTTTTGAGCCCTGTCACCTGGTAGACCGGTCCCTTGAGAGACATGTAGACAAGTAGTTGTGTAAACCAGACCAGAGGGAACATGGAGGCACAGTCCTCAGAGGTCACAAGATGAAGGGACTCTTGGGTTTTGACCTCAAAGCTGATGCTCAAAAACATCAAAACAAAAAAGAGTCAAATTGATTGAGGGACGAGAGAAAAGAACTCAATCATCTTGATTCTTTGTTAATTGGATAACCTACAACTTTAAGTCCCAAATATTTTTGCCTCAAGTATTTCACACATCAAATAAGTCGTCATTAAGCACCAGAACATAAAGCCACGTATATCTTGTTTGAGAGCCTTTTTTCGACCAAACCAAGAGGCGGAGGCTAGCTTGGTCCTCTTGTAGAGAAGGGGACATGGGCCCTCCTTCAACCCCAGCAGGATAACCAGGGGGAGAGAACAGCGGGAGTCCTTACAGGTGTCTGTCTCAGGTACTTTAATGTCAACACGCATACATATATATATGTATATGTGTGTTTTTTTCCCCACTGCCTTCTCTACTCATACAGCAAAAAAAATACTCATGTAGACCCAATCCTTCTGAGATCTTTGAGCATGACCTCGACCTTGAGGAAAAGATCGAACACCTGCAATCCTGTAGAGGAAAAAATGTCAGTCCTGGATTTCAGGAGAGAAAACAAAAATCAAGGCACAAATTGATCTAATTTGAGAATGCTTACGCAACTGATAACATCAGATGCAATTTCAGTAAGTTGCTAATTACTCTAGAGAGCTAGCACTGTCATTCACTTGCATACATTTTGGGGTCCTCATAAGTGTATGAAAGTCAATTATAGTGTGCTAAATACCTAGCAATCTAGAGCATTGGTAAAACTTGATATTACATCGGGCTTTATTGGTGATGTTGGCAGCCTCAAAAAAGAGCCGAAAGTGTTTGTGTATTTTAAGTATTAATGTTAATGTTCTTTTCTACCTCTTGATTAATAATAACACACCTGCAGCACACCCACTGTAGATCTTTGATAAACTGAGGGCTCGAGAGTTAGCTATGGTGAAACGGTTACTTTTGTTAGCCTCCTAGCTGAAACCCCTCTCTTGGCCAGTTGCTCCGGCTAGGTGCAGGCCCCGTCAATTCTCTCTTCTCTTTTGGTAATGACCACTCTGCCTTGAGGCATGTGGAACTGACCAATCACGCAGGACAGTGGGATTGCAGCCTTTCCCTTGCAGTACATCCTTTTGCCACCACACTCTCTAACCACCACCCCATCCCCTCCAACCTGTAACGCTATAAGAGGTCTGTGTGCCTTGTGATACAGGAGTAACAGACCTTAAAATGTTCAATAGGGTTCATATCTATAGATGGAGCCGACGGCTTGTGATTTTACCATTGCCTTTTCATCTTCTCTCGCACTCAAAACTAACTGACCTGCTCTGGCGCACCTAACTGCATAAATGCAGTAAGAGTGTATTTTCTGTAACACGCTTACCATCTTTGCCCTGGCCTTGACGTCACTGAGAATGATCGGTATAAGACTTAGGAGGATTGGGGTTGCATGATAGAGAGAACATTCGATGATAAGATGAAAAGACATTGTAGTGTTGATGTCATGCGTGAGAAGGCAGTGTGAAAAAACACCAGATGAAGCCAGAAGTGTGTGACTTAAACATTTAGCCACGGACCCTATCAATATATGTACTCAGTCCAATCACCATCATTTTAAACAGGAAAGAGATCTTGCAGCAGTTTAAAAAATAAATAAAAAGCTCTGTCATGGTAAGTTTTATGCTCAGCATTAAAAACATCAAAGTACAGATTCCCCTATCACACTGTAAAGAACCGTGCCACCCCAAGAGTGGCAGTAGGCAGTACCATCTGAGGACCAGCAGAAGAATATACCATTTGATCAGGCAATCATTATACCACCAACCAGAAAATTCAGTATTCTTTATTATGCTGACTAGCAGTATACCATCCTAAGACCAGGGTACTACTATCCGGAGACAAGCATACACTACCATCCTTAAGACTTAAGTACCATGGGGTTGTAACACCTGCAGAACGTACTGTACTTTGAGACCAGCAGAACCCACCATGATGAGATGTTGCCATCTCTAGACCAACTGACATTATCTTCACAGGCGCTTCTCTTATGCAGAAACTCAGGACATTTACCAGGTGGTGGGAACGTTTACAGGAAAGCCCCCCCGTAATCGACACTTTATGTCTTCCTGTTTACATTGCAATGCAGGAAGTACATGTAGCCTAATGTTTTACTCTTTGATTGCGATATCAATTTCAGGTCCACAGGTGAATTTTGCTTTTGCTAAGTTGCTAGCACTCGATTAAACGGCTTCCTGGCAGCTAAAATTACTAGTTAAATGAATATACCAGCACCACTATGATCAATTAAAGCCTTTAAGATAGTGTTTTGCCTGCGTTCATTAAGTGACTGTAACCTCATCAAGTTATCTATTTAAGCTATAATTATTACCAGTGATCTCCCAGGGCCCTTCTTAAACACAGAGAGATAAGAAGAGTTAGACAATGGAGAAGAGCTGTGCAGGCTTAGGCACACAAAAATTAACAAAAGCATAAATGAGAACCAGAGAAGTAGTGAGATCTTTCACATTTGTCATTTACTTATCCCTGCTAATGTATGAAATTTCACTTAATCACGCTCTGGTGAGATTGCATTAGCGATGGACTGATTGGATGTGATTGGTTGGTTTAGCTCACACACTTCTAGGGTGTTATGTAGATTGCCTGTGTTGACACCTGATGCCCGCGCAGTCTTTCCTGCCCACGTTCTCTCCTGTCCTGTGTGTTTCCTGTTTCCACGCTCACGTTTTTGTTTCCAGAGGGCTACGACGGCCTGGACGTGATGTCCCTGCTGAACGACGACATCGTCGAGGACGACGACGCGGCCAGCTCCTCGGCCTATCAGGAGCTGGAGACCCTGGAGCGCGAGCACGCCGCTCGCAGTCAGCACAGTACCAGCTCCACGGTAACCGCCATCTCCGTTCCGCCCACTTCCCCCCGGGGTTACCGCGTGCCGCTGCCGTCCCGCCCTCCACCCACGGAATCCGGGGGGCCCCACGCCCTGCAAGCGTTTAAGGAGTCGGCCGGTGTGTTGGCGGCCTTTAACATGCAATGGAAGGACGAGATCTCCGCCATGCGCTACGAGCTAGCTGAGCTGCGGAGGGACGTGTGTGGGGAGCTCAAGACCTTCAACAGCAACTTCTTCAACTTCACGCAGTGCTACAACATGTGGTCCACGTGTCGAGAGGCCACGGACGGGAGTGGGAGCAGTGGTGGGGGGAGCGGAGGTGGTGGGGGGGGCCCAGGCGGGCTTGGGGAGCGGGTTTCCGTGGGCACGCAGGCGGGCAGCGGCAGGCCCGTGCGGCAGGACACGGTGGACGCCTCGGTGATGTGCCAACCAGAGCCGTCCGTGCTGTGCCAGCCAGAACCGTCGACCTTCAGCCTCCTGGACCTCATGCGACCGCCCCTCATCACCATCCCGCCCGAGCCCGCCGTCCCCGAGCTCACCATCACCTCCGCCAGCCCCACGTCCCCCAGCCCGGCCAGCTCGCGTACCTCTGAGGACTCTACCTGGGACCCCCCGAAAAAGCAGCGCCATCACTACCATCACCGCCCCGAACGCCACGATGGGCGCAGGAGCACCAGCCTCGAGCTCTGGAGTCGCAAGTACCCCAGTGGGCCCATGGCTTACCTGTCCCTCTCGTTCTAGTGGGGATGAACCAGCACTCCAATGGTCTACCTGTCTTGCTCTCGTTTTTACAGCGAGAGAGAGAGACCCCAGCGTTTCCACAGCCCACCTGTCTCTCTCGTTCTGACCGGTCGGAACCGGCAGCCTGGAGCACCAACCTCTCTGTCCTGTTCTAAGGAAGAGGAACCAGCTGACTGATGGCTAACCTGTTGCTTTGGTTCGAATGGCTGGTTCTGATTGTTGAAGGCTCTAAGCAGTGCCCTGATGGATGAGTCAGCTTGTGTCGTCATGATTGTGTTTTACATAAAAATCAGCACAATACACACACACACACACTCACACAGCCAATAAATACACCACCTGCCCTTGCACACATTACCCATGTCACACACACACACACATGTTCACCTTGCACAAAACTGACTCTGCAACCAGACATAGACCTAGCACAGAACAGTGACATTAAAATATCCCAACCCCCCCACACACACCTCAAAACTCAACCCTACCCCAGGACACACACACACACTTACCTAGCACAGAATACCCGACTCTACCCCAGGACACACACACACACACACACACACACACACACACACACACACACACACACACTAACCTAGCACAGAATAGCCGACCCTGCCCCAGGACACACACACACACCTAGCACAGAATACCGACTCTACCCCAGGACACACACACACCGAGCACAGAATAGCCTAAGCCACCCCAAGTCACACACACGCACGTCCCCGCAGCCTGTGCATTCAAAGTCTATTGCATAATGCAGAGCAGATTGGGTTAGGGGTGACCTAAAGGAGCAGAGTGGATTATGGGTAACCTGAAGGAGCAGAGTGGGTTATGGGTAGCTTGAGGAAACATAGTGGATTATGGGTAACGCCTGGACGGTGGACTCAAGCTCAGGAGTGAGTTACATGTTGTTTGTTTACGCATTGATTTTGTGCATGTCTTTGATTGGATTTAAAAAAAAAATTTCTCTCTCTCTCTCTCTCCATATTTATATTTCCACAGAAATTATTTTGGAATGTGAAATTAGCAATGTGCAAAGTGATGTCACAAAGGTCATTTTCTGACAAATGTTGTAAATCGAGTCCCAAAAAGGCCCCTGCCCCGCGTTCAATCAGTGAAGACAGACGGGAAGCTGTCATTTTTTCGTGATCCTACTCTGACGCACACCAAGTGTGAGATCACCCTATCAAAATCACTGTGTGTTTTTTGGTTGAAAATGGACCAGGGTCTTATATTTATGAAAACCCTCTGAGTTATTTACTGTTTACAAATCATGGCAGTAGATGTGTAGTGGCATTTCACCTTAAGTGATCCATTGGAAAGAGGGCAGCAATGTGTCTACTTCAGGAAGGGGAAAGAACCTAGAGACAGCGGTTAGAACTCCTAAGACAGTCAGATAAGTTCAGGAAGTGACATCATAGGAGCCCATCCAAAAAACAGGACTACTGGCTAAGAGTAAGAACACACATGGGCGTCTTTTTAAAAACGGGATGCTAGAAAATGCATTGATTCCTATGGTACGGTGCGCTTTGCGTAGGCGCACACGCAAAGCGCACCGTACCATAGGAATCAATGCATTTTCTAGCATCCCGTTTTTAAAAAGACGCCCATGTGTGTTCTTACCCAAAGAGTTAAGTCTTATCTCACCACTTACACTCAAAGGTACACTGTCTAGCCCCGGTTTAAACAGTGGGTATTCTTGAGGGCTACTGCACATGTCAATGTCATTTCTTGGCGGATTAAAGGTCCATTAAGTAATATTTTTAAACGAACAAAGCTGAATTGTTTACACCAAGCTATTAAGAGGAAAGAAGGTATTCATAATTAGATGCTACAACTGTCACCTAAAGTCAATCAATGCAAGCATCTCATGAGAGCAATATATTGAAATGCCTGGGAACCTTTTGTATTGTAATCTAGTGGACGTAAACTAGGATGCCTACGTAGGATGCCTCTTGTCCCCTACTACACCATGTAAGTGGTATCCAAAGATTGCACTTCAGGGTGGAAGGGCACAAGTCTGAGTAATAGGACATGACATTCGTGGGCTCAGGTGTGACAACCTGACAGGATAGGTGTCGGTGGTTGTGATGATGAAAGAGCAGTTACAGCACACAAGCAGAGAAGCTAGAGATGCTCTGACGATCTTATGAATCGAATGGCGCTGACATTTTCCCCTTCTTACCCCTACTGTGAGTTGCTGATAGAGAGAGCACACACACACGCACGCACACGCACACGCACGCACACGCACACACGCACACACGCACCCACACGCGCACACGCACCCACACACACACACACACACACTACTGTGAGCTGCTGACAGAGAGAGCGTGGACTATTTGTATTTGTGAGTCTTAATTAAACATCATTAATGAGTTGATCCCAAAGCTGTGGTTTGGATTAGCGAAACAATCAGTGTGAATGCTGAAAATCACAGATACACACACAAACACACATGGTCTCGAGTCCTCCCCAAAACCAGTGGAGGCATATCAGCCATGATACAAGGTCAGTTTGTTTCTGCCCAGGTTCTGAACCGCGCTGGGCCTAGTTTCCCGATAACGACGTATCTTAACGGCCTACGTGGATTTTGGCGACATCATAGACTCATCATTGCCGTAAGTGCGGCGTCGGGAAACCGCTCTGCAATATCCCTCTTACGACCGATTTCAAGTCCTTTTTAGCGTTCGGGAAACTGGGCCCTGGTAATTTCAAATTATTCAGTTGAGTTTGGCACACACTGTGCACACACCTACCCTTTGTTTTTGGCCATTGTTGTAATTATAATTATGTCCAAATGATTGTTACTCTGTTTAATTTGCTCAAAGCAAATAAAACACTTACAGTGTCTCTTAACAGCAGACAGCATTTTTCGTCCCCGTCAAAGTGAGTTTGCACATACGTGTAGTAAATATGAGCTTTTTTTTTACAAGATAAGTAGATGAACAACATGCATTTTCATTGGGTCAATTTTCCTGTTATGTCAAACATCAACATTAAAGCATTGTTATGTTGGTAATTGCAATTAATTACAATGTGTTATTAGCTCAAATTTGAAACCAAAATCAATCATCCATTCGAAACTCTGCACTGTGTTGTAGCCACAAATAGCCTTCATCTGAGTATCCTCATCGTTTCCTTCCTCGTAGCATCAGTTACATTTCACCAAAGTATGAGCCAGGCATGTGTTACCTACCCCAGCGCACATGTTGTGACTAAGATTATATATAGCTTGTTAGTTGACTGAAGTTATTTCAAATGTTAACACGTTTTCTGGGATAGGCCTCTGGATAAGTATCATTCCAGCTGTGAAATTGTCATATAATTAGCAGCAATGTATAGCATTCATGCGCAGCGGAATTTCGTCAACTTAAACTTTTCAGTAGCGTCTGGCTAAGATCGCAGTCGTTCAGGCCTGTGCTGTAGCAGTGCTCAATGGTGAGAACGACACTTAATTTGACCATGACAAAAAAAGATAAAAGCTGTGCCTGTGTTCATTGTTTTGAATTGAATTTAATTGCGTTCTAGATATTGCTGGTGTTTCTGGCTGGCTTGTACTTGATTCCTGTTCAAGCTTTTCCAAACCGGCCATAGTTTGGTATGTGGCTGGATCTATCTGAAATTATTGTATGATGTTTAAATCCAGGAGGGTCTGGGTATTTAATGGTACCTGGTCTGCTGCACCCTCCCAAAGGCTTAAAATAAAACAACTAATTGATATGCATTATTCTCTGAACAGAACTAAGAACTGTGAACTAAGTTCTGCTCACCAGAACTAAATTCTAACATGCAGGAAGAAGTCTTCCTCTACAATTAGGTTAGTGAAAACTACTTTTTAGCATCTTATTTTTTTACATTATAAAGAGGGTTTAATTTCCGTACATATTGGAAAATATTTATATAAATCATATCTAACAAATATAAAGATGATAACCATTTTAGAGAATATGTAGAGTTTCATCTATTTAATGTATTTTTCCAATACAGCTCAACAAACATTCCTGTTTGATGTGCGAAACTGTGACCATAGCAAAACTACTAATGACACATACTATGCACAATCACTAGTAACAAATGTACTACACACACACACACACACACACACACACAACCACACACACACACACACACACACACACACACACACACACACACACACACACACATAAACACATTCCACAGCATTATGAAATGTCACTATCAAAACCCACCTCTCACATATAATGTAGCACTACGGTCAAATACTCTTAAATGCCATTGGCTCTGCCTGTGCCACCTATGTTGTCTGGGAATTCCCCGCCCCTTCACTGCATTTCATTTGCTCAGTTGGTCTGGCGAACTACTAAACAGCGGTCCACTTCAGTCACGTAATTGGACACGCCTTTAACCAATCAGACCAACGATACTATACAACGATACAACGATCGGTAATAAAGCAAACACATATTTTTTCTGTATGAATTGTTCCAGGGCAAGTTTCTGTTCTGTTCAAAGAAAACTTGCCTTATCGAAGTTTTGCGGTGCTTCGGCGGCCACCATGTCCAATGTTTAAAAACAGTCTGTGCTGTAGCTTTTGTTACGTAGACCAGGTTATTTTAAATCCGCCAATGGCGCGCCAGGTAGCCAAAAGCCAGTTTGTGATTGGCCCCAAGGATCCTGAGAATGCTGAAATGAACTTCTATAGAAAGTTTGCCAGACCCACTTCTGAGGCAAAATCAAATTGGCCGGAAGAAGAGGGGCGGGACTTCCCAGACAACCACCTATGTGCACTGTAAGACATGACGAAGGATCTAACAAAACAGAGGTAGCTAATTAAGCTGATAATTACACATACATACACTGAGCGTGATGTGAGTGATATTTTATCTTTTGAAAAATGTTTGCGTCCCCATTGAAGGCACAGGGTTGTATTGTGAGCTGCTTTGCCATGGCTAGCATGGCATGGCATGTCTTCTTAAAATGCAGCTTGTTGCAATCAGAGCTGGAATATACCAGACACCAGACCAGACTAAGACTGGACCGGAACTCTGACATTCCAGACTTACGGTGCGAGTCCATACCAGCGACGCGACCCGCTTCCATTGCTTTGAGTGGGCATGGTGTAGCGTGTGGAAATAGCATACAGTCCTACAATTTTCAAACTGTCAAAGACAAAACCAAAACAATCTCATTGGCCGCTGCCGGGAAAAATCGCTCCTTATTTGCATAAGTTTCAACATGTTCGAATTTTCATCGGTTGCGTCGCCCAGATCGCTGGTCTACGTCACAATGGACTGGCTCCCGTTGAAATGCATGGGGTTTAGAAATCGCGTTGCTCATAACGGTGGTATGGATTCGCACCGTTAGACCAAGACCAAGACTTGAGAGAGTTTGACCAAGGCCACATCTTTATGGTCTAAGGAATACGACCACAATGTCATAACACACTCTGGAAGATATTTAGCAGGAAAGACTCACAACTTCATGCTAACATGGGAATAAGGAGAAAATAACTACACTTATCCTCCTATAACTACACTAACTGTGAATGACAACAGTTGGCCTATGACAAAACACACAGTGAGCAGATAACAGCAATTGTCCCAGATCAGACACCATAAGGCCTAGAACAGTCTCTCACAGGCACAGATATAATTTAGACTGAACAAGACCAGTGAAGTTGGTTAGGTTGCGGAGGACAGCTTGGTCGGTTAAGCCTGGAAGAGTGTCTCTGCAACAGAGATGGCCGCTGCTAAGCTAGGCTGTCATGGCAACAATAAGATATTTTTTCCCATAAGGACGGAAGTACCTCATACAGTTACATTTAAAAGTGAAAAAAAAAGTAATGTCCAATCTTACACACATTTCGTTTCATGGAATAATTTGTGGTATTCATACATAACCTTCTGCAGTCAGTCAGTCCTGCCAGATGATAGTGAATGTGATGGGAGAATCATATATAATGGTGCTGAGACTCATCTTTTAAAGATGCCTCAAACATTCATTCTATGCAAAGCCTGTGTTGTACCTTTTTTATTATTTGTTTTCAGATTTTGTGAAGGTAAAATATTTGGCTTGTGCTCATGTACATTCTGTTATATCGCACTTTGAAATGTATTTGCAGGTATGCTTATATGCTGGTGAGTTGGCCATGTTCAGGTTTACCGATATATCAGTAAGATTATTATTCGCAGGTATGCTCATATTACAGCGCGTTTGATGCTTGGCATTGTATTTAACAATTCATCTTGAGGCATTTTTTTATAATGTCTTTTTCATTTTCTGTAACAATGCGCTAGGCAAAGCTAGCGATTTGTGGTCATTTACAAATCCTCACTGTCATAGTCTACTGATCACCAATTCATTCGTATAACATAGACAGTAAGGCATCACAGAAACAGGCTGAAGGGTTGATAAATACAGTTGCAGTTGCCCTTTATGTGCCCAATGCCTTGTGTGTGCAGTTCCGCATAATATATATATATATATCGGTCCTTGGATCAGCCCACAACAGGCTATTCAAGCTTAAGCACATGCTGCAACATATAAGCATTGATCTCTGACGCACGATTTGCAGCTCATGTGAAGACACCAGGGGGTGTGTTTTACAGCTATATTTAGTTGGTACTAAGGCAGGTGACTACTAGAGCATATCATTCAGATGAAGGTGACTTTTGCTATAGTGTTTAGCTTGGGCACAGATCCCGTTGACCTGATGTCAAAGTGAAAGTGAAAGTGATTAGCACTCAAAGGGATAAGCACTCACTCATATAGGTGACCAGCATCTAGTGCCGTGGTTCTGCTTAAGGTTTCTTCCTGCCTAACAGGGTGTTTTTCCTTGCCCCTGTTGCCATTGTGCTTGCACTAAGGGGGTTCAGGCTATGGGCTCTGTAAAGCGCCTAGAGGCAATTGTATTGTTATGGCGCTATATAAATTAAATTGAATTGAATTGAAATTGAGATTAGTGCTAACACAAGTGACTCCTAGAGGCATTTGGTGTTGGTTCAGGTGATTTCTAGTGTGTTTGCGGCTAGCCCAGTGCCAAACTAGCATCATATTAGCCACCTGGCATAGGCGACCGCTACTGGGGCATTTAGTGTTAATACAGGTGATTTTTAGAGAATTCAGTGGCTATTATGACACCAGTTTGCCTCTGACTTTGGAGATTAGTAGTAGCGGTGACAGGTAAAGCTAAGTGTTCAGCTGAGATACGGGTATCTTCTGGCATGAGTGGTATTGACGCAGGACAGGTGTTACTGATGCTAGTGTGGTCACTATCAGGACAGGTGAGGATTTTGCATTAAATTTTGCATTAAATGGATAATACATTTAGAAAAGGTGGTGAAATTTACCTAACGGGAAAAAGAGGTGTGATCTAGGAAATCTCTGAACATTCCATACATTACTCAGTGAAATCAGAGCCCTGCTATTTCTCTACTATACTCAGTTGCCCTGGTGATTCCTTGGGTCATAGGTCATACAGGGTTCCAGAGAAACTGCACTTTTTTAGTTTAAATGTTCAGTAAGATTTGAAATTACATTTTCAAAATATCTGTTGATGTCAGCTACTTGCAGATGTTTTGATAACTAAATCTGTAACGTCATGGATGTAAGGCTATTATTTATAATTATTTCATATGATTTATTTATGATATAGCAATCACTTTAACAGTCACACTTAGAAAAGTTTTAATTACGTCACCAAGTACAATGATATAAATGCAAAAAAGATCACCCACGTGTTTACAGTTTCACTGTCCTCTGGTCCACTGTCCACCGGTTTGACTTGGGAAAGGGGAATAATAGACTCAGGAATATACATATAGTCTATATGATGTATACATGTATGTACATATATAATACATATAGTCTATAATATATGTATATTATTATATATATTATAAAGTCTATATTATATATATATATATAAATACAGTATATAAATACATATATATTATAATACATACAGTAAACAATATATATACATATAAATGTATGTAATTAACAGCCCACGAAAAATGCAGTTGCCCAGTTAAATCAGGCAGCTTTAAACAAACAAACATTGTCTAAATACTGTCACTACAGCCCGCTGACCCTAACATCACAGCCTTCTTGGTACTATAACTTTCTCCGGTGATGCACATTACTTGCTAATGTTAACGTGTGGGTTACAGCTGCAGAGGACATTAAACATTACACCTGCGTGGATTTGAATGATACTTCAAACTTTATTAGTATTAGAACGTAGACTGCGAATCGAACAGGGGAGAATACCGATGAGACTTTTGTTATTCTTGATGATTCAATTTAGGTAGTCTCAAGAACCTTAACCATTTCCCACAATGCATCGGGAGCTTTGTTTTTATTTCATTTTTGTTGCACCAGCAATTCTCATAAATCAGAAAACATACATAACCTACTCAAAGCACACAAATGTTTTATTTTTTTTGTAACAGCTAGTTAAAATGAGCTAAAATGAACTGTTCATTGGGAACGCTGGTAGTGGTTTACTCACATGTCTGCTGAACCAATGTTGATTATGTTATTCTTTGGGCTAGACAGTTATCTGTACTTACAAACCTACAACCAATTAGATCGCTCACTTAATCATTTCAAATTATGTCTCTGTTTGTGATGTTGATATGTCTGTTTGTAATCGACAGCCCACGGCACCTTTTTACGGGAGAAAACACAACTTGTGTATTATACATGGCCATACGGCCTATGTGGTAGAAATTGCAAATTATTTATAATATATAAACAGAGTTGTCTTTTCGTTAATGTATGACATGTTAAAGCATTAAAAAGCATATCGGGGTGAATTGTAAGGACATGATTGAGTGGGGGAGTGTATGGGGGCAACATTAAGTGCAATCAATTAGGGTGATTACTGTGACCTGGGTTCATGCAAGATGTGTGGCGATTGACCTGGCGTGGAACGGGCGGGGTGGGGGTGGGGGGGGGGTGGGGGTGTGAGGGGGGTTTAGGTGATAACGATATCTCCATGATAGGTTGCTCCCTTTATATTCTACCATAGATTTCAATTTAAAATTAGAACAGAGAGAATAAGAGACAGTTTTGATAGGGAGGAGTACAACTTGAGGTTTCATTCCAACTCTCTGACCCTTTATCATGATGGAACAAATAATCATAACAGTGATTGATGACGAGCTGTCCTTTATTGGTTTAAGCTAAAATTATTTTTAACGGTCATCTTTTGCTTACATCTGTAGCCAATGATTGCTTTACATACGTACATTTTTACAGTGGGGATGTGTTAGAAGGACGCCTAAATAGGCCATGTTTTCATGTTTACATTAGGAACGAAGCTGCCATGGCGATGTGGTTGTTGTTATGGCATGTTGAACGGACGATAAGACCATCCAATGAGGACATGGGAAATGGGAGAGGCCAGTGAAAGGGGAGAACTGAGACTTGTGGAGGACCCGCACATGTTCCCCTCCCCTCAACTGGTGATCTCCCCTGGTTCCTCTAGGGGGCACTCACTGTGGCGGTCTCTTCAGAACATTATACCTGCCAAGTCTTTTCCTTTATCTTTCCCTGACATTTCAATGGATTTTATTTGTTTGTTTTTCACATGTTTGATTACTTGAATGCTTACTGTGATGCTTTAATGTGAATTAATGGTTGATGGTTCATAAGTTGTATATTTTTTCATAAACCAATATATGAGACATTGAAACCAACTCAAAACTCTGTTCTCTGGCATGATTACACAGACACGACTGGTGGGTTTTCAGGGGTTCATAGTTTTACTATGTTAGCTGTGTACAAATGGATTTTCATGGGGCTCGTAGCTTTAATCTCAACGAGATTCAAGTATCATGCACACCAGCCAACACACCTCACAAGACCCAAATGACTATTGCCCAATCACAGCACCATTTAGATTTAGTCATTTAGCAGACGCTTTTATCCAAAGCGACTTACGATGTATACACATTTTACATATACACTGATGGCACACTGCACATCAGGAGCAATTAGGGGTTCAGTGTCTTGCCCAAGGACGCTTCGACATGGAATTGAACTAGCAACCTTCTGATTACTAAACAAATTCTCTACCTCCTGTACCACCACACACACTTGGTTCAGAATTACCATGTTTCACATATAATGGCAGATGGCAGTCATTCAAAAATGAAAATGAATGTCCACACAGTCATGCAAGATATAGAGGCTACAATTGCTTGATGAGGAAAACGTGATATCAGAAGGCCCCTAGCAATGATCTTTGGCCATACCCAACCGTGCACTCACACCCTTTAAGGGTTTGCTGGAATATAACCATTAGTGCTGTCAGTTTAACGCGTTATTAACGGCGTTAACGCAAACCCATTTCACTCGATTAACGCGATGTAAAAAAAAAAAAATGTTTTTCAATCAAATAAAACATTGCATAAAGCAAGCCAATCCACATTTCCATGTTGATAAGAGCATTAAAATAAAAATTATGGAAAAAAATAATTGAAGGGACATTTAGAATAGAAAAAAATGTGCGATTAATCGCGATTAATTTTGAGTTAACTATGACAAAAATGCGATTAATCTCGATTTAATATTTTAATCGTTTGACAGCTCTAATAACCATACATGGCACAGAATCAATTGCATTGCATCAATGTTTTTAGTTAGGTCAAATATACAAAAATATCAAGGCATGTCAGTCTACCTAAAAGAGCCCAACAGGCCTTGGACTCCCAAAAATTGAGGAAATTATTATAGAAGAGTTTTCCATACTAGCTGTAGTGATCCATCCAAAAACAAATCATGCTAAAACGGTCCCATGACACTTGTTTTACCACTGATTGTGTTAGTAAAACTACTACAGCTGGCCCCAGCTCAGCTTTAACACTAATGCGGTACAGCTCGGTTAAAAAAAAGTGACTAGAGTATCTGTAACATTTGGTAAATGGATACAAATAATGATATAATAAACAAATTGTTGCTAGTTCGGCAACAATCCTTATTTGGCAAGCATTTTCATTACAGCATTCTCTGTACTGGTTTAGCTTTAATCTTGAATCGGAAATCACTGTCCCAAAATAAGAAGCACTGACACTGACAGATATAGTGCTTGCCCCGTCCTCGCCGTGCTTTTGGGTTGACAGTCCTGGGAGTTTTATCGACGTAGCAACAGTAACTAAGGAGCCGGGGCTTTTCATAAGGGTATATTGGAAGCTCATTCTGAGCTTGCCTTAAAAAAATGAACGAATATTAACTGTGGCTATAACACTAGGGTGACTAGAACACTAGTGTCCTGTGACTAGAACACTAGAGTGACTAGAACACTAGGGTGACAAGAACACTAGAGTGACTAGAACACTAGTGTCCTGTAAATAGAACACTATTGTCCTGTGACTAGAACACTAGAGTGATTAGAACACTAATGTCCTGTGACTAGAACACTAGAGTCCTGTGACTAGAACACTAGAGTCCTGTGACTAGAACACTAGAGTCCTGTGACTAGAACACTAGAGTGACTAGAACACTAGTGTCCTGTGACTAGAACACTAGAGTGACTAGAACACTAGAGTGACTAGAATACTAGTGTCCTGTGACTAGAACACTAGAATGACTAGAACACTAGTGTCCTGTGACTAAAACACTAGAGTGACTAGAACACTAGAGTGACTAGAACACTAGTGTCCTGTGATTAGAACACTAGAGTGACTAGAACACTAGAGTGACTAGAACACTAGTGTCCTGTGACTAGAACACTAGAATGACTAGAACACTAGTGTCCTGTGACTAGAACAGTAGAGTTACTAGAACACTAGAATGACTAGAACACAAGTGTCCTGTGACTAGAACACTAGAATGACTAGAACACTAGAGTGACTATAACACTAGTGTCCTGTGACTAAAACACTAGAGTGACTAGAACACTAGTGTCCTGTGACTAAAACACTAGAGTGACTAGAACACTAGTGTCCTGTGACTAGAACACTAGAGTGACTAGAACACTAGTGTCCTGTGATTAGAACACTAGAGTGACTAGAACACTAGAGTGACTAGAACACTAGTGTCCTGTGACTAGAACACTAGAATGACTAGAACACTAGTGTCCTGTGACTAGAACAGTAGAGTTACTAGAACACTAGTGTCCTGTGACTAGAACACTAGAATGACTAGAACACTAGTGTCCTGTGACTAGAACACTAGAATGACTAGAACACAAGTGTCCTGTGACTAGAACACTAGAATGACTAGAACACTAGAGTGACTAGAACACTAGT
>NC_137914.1:1807665-1810165 GCF_963457725.1 Sprattus sprattus
CGGGGCCCTGCGCACCGTCCGCACCCAGGGCCTCTTCAGCTACCGCGAGGACAACAACCGCCCCCCCAGCCCCCAGACGCCCGCCTGGCTCGCGGAGACCCCCGGGGCAGAAGGAGGAAGGGTGGCAGGGGCAGGGGGGGCGGAAGGGGGGAGTGTGTCGCCCTTGCGTCGGGACGGTAACTGGTTCGTGCAGCTGCTGGAGGAGGAGAGCCGACGGCTGGAGGACTGGTGCCGGGAGATGGAGCAGGAGGCGGAGGAACAGCAGCTGACCGAGGACAGTGAGTGTCCTGCGGCGGAAAACACAGACAGCTCCGAAGGCTCTCTGGGCTCCCAACCAGGCATGGAGTACCAATACTCTCTCAGCACGCACCCCCTGTCCCCCCCCACCCCCACCCCCCAAAACCCTACACCTTACACCTCCCACTGTTCACCTCTCACCTGCAGGGTCGCACGAGGTCAGGGGTCACTTTGGTACAGATTTTGGTGAGAGTACACATCTAGGAAACAACTTGTTAAGGACACCACTGTCTTGCCCTCTTAAACTCGGTTCATTTAATTTCAGTCACCACTAGTAATAAGGTCTTAACTCTTGCAGGGTTTTGTAAGGTTTAAACATGGTAAGTGATCGTGCTAATTACTTTCACCCATATATAGTCCAGATTCCCTAATGGTTATCGACAGTCATGTAGTGTAGATCATGTAGGACTATCCTATCCCTTACCCTACCTGGCGTCTCACTGTTCAAAGTACACGTTTGAGTTATCCACAGTCGTGTAGTGTAGATCATGTAGGACTATCCTATCCCTTACCCTACCTGGAGTGTCACTGTTCAAAGTACACGTTTGAGTTATCCACAGTCATGTAGTGTAGATCATGTAGGACTATCCTATCCCTTACCTTACATGGAGTCTCACTGTGCACGTTTGGGGACAATTTGTTGATGTTTCAGCACTGGATTGCCTGAAATCTACTGCAAAGGAATGTCTGCTCCCATCATTGTCCCCAGTCATGTACTGTAACTATTCAGATGCGCTGTCAGACTCCCATACCCGTTGACTAAGCTCTCTAAAATAGTTGCTTTTAAAACAAGCCATTCTATAAGCAGGGGATAATGTACAGTCCAGTATAGGAAAGTAAATGCCGATGGGACGAACTGGATCCCTTTTCAGGACCTGATTCACAGATTGTCAGCATTTGCATTACCTTTACAAATCTGTCTGGTTAACCATTGTAGGGCCAACGGTCTTCAAAAAAGCCATTAATAACACTTCACATTTCACCTGATGTCAGCGATGGATCTGGATCTGGTGGTTATCCCCCCTCCCACCCCACTGGCCTCTTATCTAGCCCCCTGCATAGAGAGAGGACAGTCACTCCACAGAGCATTCACCCCACAGCTCACCTCTGTGGGCCACTTACCTGATACCCTTACCTCACTTGACCTTTGAACTTTCCACTCTCCCGTGGGGTCACCTCTGAGGGCCACTCACCTGATACCCTTTACCTCACTTGACCTTTGAACTTTCCACTCTCCCGTGGGGTCACCTCTGAGGGCCACTCACCTGATCTCAGCACTCACCTGAATCCTCAACTTGCCTTAACCTCATCCTACCTGACCTTTGAACTGTCCACTCACCTGAGCCCTCAAATAACCCCTCGCCCTCTTCAACTCACCCGAACCCTCAACTCATCTGGCCCAGACACTCACCCAATACCCTCAACTCACATGACCTTTGAACTTTCCACTAACCTCTGCTTACCTATTCACTAAGCCCCATGACGAGACCTAACCACATTCTCTCAGCACACTCACCTGTAACTCACCTGTGTGCACCACATGACCCTCTATCTCACCTGTCCACTTCCCCCTTTCCTGTCTGCTTATTGGCCCACTCCCACATATAGACACAATAGTCTTTCAGCACGCTCACCTGTGGCTCACCTGTGGCTCATCTGTTGCTCATCTGTGGTTTCATCTCACCTGTTTACTTCCACCTTTCCTCTGTGTACTGACTCACCCAGGTAGCCCATAACCACACATAGACACATTAGCCCTCATGTTGTGTTCAGGTAGGTGTCACTGTTTTGAAACTTCAGTCTTTCAGAAAAGTATTTTCTTACATCTGATCCGCGGCATCCTTTACCCTACCTACCTGAATGGATACAGTAAAAAATAGTATGATTAATAAGGTTATTTTTCAAGTAATTGAACATTGTGACATTAGTCACTGTTCAAAAATGACTGGGTCTAAGACTGTTTCATGAGTAAAAACTAATTGAAAAGTTGTCAGATGTCTCATTTGAATGCAGTCAGTTAGGTGTTGGTATGAATAGGTGTACATTTTCATCATATATCACAACAGTCATTGACTCACTAACTGCATTAAAATGTGACATCTGACAACTTCGCATTTTGTTTTTACTAATGAAACAGTCTTATTTTGTGAATATCACCTTATTTTTAAGAAAAACAGAGTGGTAGAACATCATTACAAAATAA
>NC_137914.1:1815165-1825165 GCF_963457725.1 Sprattus sprattus
GTTTTTTTTTTCTTTTTCTTAAGTATAGAATTATTTAAACCTGCATAAAGAGGAGTCTCACGTTAGTCCTTTGTTACATCATGGCATTATGACATCACCAAAAAGATCAAAGATAAGGGTGATGTGTGATGAATAAGGGTGATGCCACCATTGTTACCATGGAGTTCCCCTGCTGGTTAAGATTTTTGAGATGCCGGAGTAATGTGAGTGGGCTGGAGTATAAATTAAAGGCCATGAAATTATAATAGAATATATTCTGTTAGTATTTAAGTTTGGGTTCAGTTCTGAGTTGGTTGACATTGCCATCCCCGGACGTTCATTACAAGCTCCAGAGGAATCTTCGAGCTGCTTCTGTTGTTATCTGTCTGTCTCATGAGTATAAACAATTCTTCAAGTACAAATTATGTAATACTTTAATACTTTACATGGCAGCCTTAACTTTCCAAAGCAAAAAAAAGAGTATATATATGTAGATCTATATAACTTCATGAATGTATCTCCCCCTATCCCTGCAAAAAAGGAGAAAAAAGACCTCAGAGCCCCCCTGCGTCAGACACTACCATACTTCAAAAGACCCCCGTCATCTCAAAGACCACCCCCCCCCCCCCCCCCCCGTTGTCATCTAAAGGTCCATAGTGTCCTCCATAGAAAGATGAACATGACACCCCCACCCGCCACCCCAGTGTCATCTAGGGGCAGGGGGGCAATGGAAGGGGTGGAGTTTTCTTCAGAATAATTTTTACCCCTACATGGTAATGGTTGTAAGGGCTGAACGAGCCATGGTAAGGTGTGGTTGTGTGTGTGTGTGTGTGTGGTTGTGGTTGTGTGTGTGTGTGTAATAATGCTTGAGTGGTAGTTGTACGAGGTTTGAGACAAGAGACTTATGAGTGACATTTAAGTGATGTGGGGCTTCTACAACCTTATAGCATGAGTCAACAGGGTTGCAATGCCTAGACTCATACGTAAAAGTAAAGGTCAGGTATTTAGCAGAGGCGTTCATCCAAAGCAACATACAGACAACCTGCAGTGATCATAAATCCAACCTGATATGTGCCTCGCAAGGGACAGACTGCACAGGGATCCTTAGACGTGTCAGCGCAGATGACTGATGTGAACGTTCAGTAGTTCCTGTGAGCTCCTGCAGGGGGCACTGTTTACTGGTGATGTGGACTCTTGAGTTGAGCTGATCGGGCTTCTACAAGTTTTGCAAACAAAAACTCCAGGAATTATGGGTGATGTAGTTCATTTATGGAGCCACACACCGATTAGGATGACGTGTTTACGACATGAAGAGGCCAGGGGGGAACATTCTGTTTATGGTTTTAACCTTAAGCAATAGTGTATCATATGACTAGATGGAAAACAAGTACCTCATGCATTTTATTGTTCATGTTCAGGACAGCTGGCCCGAAGAGTATCTGTGCAATCAATCTTTAAAAAAAAAAAAAAAAAAAAAAAATGCACTTTCTCCTTCCTACGCACAAGGAACAGAGATTTACAGTTATGTATCAGTATATGCTCGGATAGAGAAGAGTGAGATGTGATGTGTTTGAGAATGTGTGTGTGTGTGTGTGTGTGTGTGTGTGTGCGAGACAAGGAGATTTGGAGATAGAGCTTATCCTTTTCATGAAGATTCCTCCAGTTTGAATAAATACTGAGTGAACAGCAGTACAGGGGTTTTCAACCTGGGGGCTGAGGGGGGGGGGGGGGGGGGGCACGCCTGAGGCTGGTCGGAGTATGTGGATGGGAAGGGTTGGGGTAATAGTGTGTGTGTGTGTGTGTGTGTGTGTGTGTGTGTGTTTGTGGGGTTTAAAGTGTGTGAGATTTTGTGGTGGGAACCGAAAGTGGAAAAGCATGAATCTGCATTGAATAAGTGTTTTCTGTTGTTTATGCACAATACTAATTTATTTATGTTAATTATCTTATTTCAAGTTGTCAGTGGTGCAAAATTAGTTTTCTCAAGTCCCTAAGTTAAGCTAGGTATGTGTGTGTGTGTGTGTGTGTGTGTGTGTGTGTGTGTGTGGGGGGGGGGGGGGGGGGGTTGGAATTACACTATAAAAAGGTTGAAAACCCCTGTTGTGTGTGTGGGTGCATTGGAGGAGCATTCTAGAGACATAACCTGTCTTCTACACTTGACTCATCATGGTTTCTGTACAGAGCGTCTTTTTAGACATTGACATTTCAGATACTCAGAACAGAACAGAAAAACACCTTATCAGATCAAAGCCTGATGAGAAACTAGCAGTGCGCGTAAACATCAAAGGCAACACTACACTACACCATTGTTTCAAAATGACGATGGCTGTGAATGAGGTTGGATAAGAGCACCACATAATGCTCTGGGCCCAGTTTCCCGAACGCTAAAAAGGACTTGAAATCGGTCGTAAGAGGGATATTGCAGAGCGGTTTCCCGACGCCGCACTTACAGCAATGATGAGTCTATGATGTCGCCAAAATCCACGTAGGCCGTTAAGATACGTCGTTATCGGGAAACTAGGCCCTGAGCAATCTTAAATCGATCGACATTATAGTTACAAAGTCACCCGACCTTCACCTTGGTCTTCCAGTATCCTTACGTGTTTTTTTAATGTCTTTTTCCGAGGTACAAACCCAGTTCTAAAGGATTATAAACACATACATAAAGATTTCATAATGCAGCCATTAAGCGTTACAATGAAATAGTAAAAGCCCTTACAACTCGAAGTATCAGAATGCACAATAAAGCTTCTTTTACCTCTTTATAATGGCACTGATGAAATGTCAAATGCTGTTTACTCCCTAAATGCTCTATACGGAGCCCTATGTTCCTCCAGACAAGCGTATATGATAATAGTTGTGAAGGGCTTTTACAACATCATCATAACGCTTTATGAGTGCAGTCATGTCTATGTAGAAAAGGTTATATAGACTTATGGAAGACACTGTGCTGCATTATGAATATTTTATAAAAAATATATAAATTAGTTTTAATGCATTACAGAAGTCAAGTGTTACCGTTACGTTTTTACCTTGGACTGTTGTGCTTCACAGGATACATAACAATGTTTTTTTCTGAGGCAACCAGCGGTTTTTAACAAATGTGGCAGACAGGTTATGGTGGAAAAATAAAACAGAATGCTCCTTTAATCTTCATAGCACTGGCTGTCACTGCTGATAGGGCTCACACTGAACAATACCAATTTTATTATTATTATTATTATTATTATTATTATTGGTGATGCTATTGTTATTGATGTTGTTGTCACTTTTTTCCCTGCTCATGCACTGATCTCTTAAAACGTCCTTACTTTTTTTATTTACATGCCCCCTCCGTACCCTCCACAGTTTATTGCCCGGGAGATTTAAAGATGTGTGATAGCTGTTCTCTTCCTGATAAGGTTACTAGGGCTACTTTTCCACTCCATTTTGTTTAGCAAGGTCCCATTCTTCTTGAGATCCTGATAGGCCAACGTGCATGCTGGTTAGTACTAGTAGGATGGGAGGTCTTCTGTCCTGCCTTCAGGGGACTGTGGGAATGGATACACAGACTATTCCGGAAGATGAGAGGGAACACCATCATCAACAAAAGAGGGAAAGTGACCAATAAAACTAATTCAGAAAGAATCAATACCACAGAGGAAGAAAGAAAAAAAAAGGCCATCCTTTTGGTTAAGTTCGGAAAAAACATCCTAATAAAATATAATTTTCATGTTTCATTTGAAGACTGAATTTCTCTATGCTTGTTTTCTTTGTGAAAGATGGAGGACAACTACACATGAGCTCAGAGGTGCAAGCTCACCTCACACCTCACCTCGCCCTATAGCACAACACCCATCACTGCATGACATAGCCCTATAGCACAACACCCATCACTGCATGACATAGCCCTATAGCACAACACCCATCACTGCATGACATAGCCCTATAGCACAACACCTATCACTGCATGACATAGCCCTATAGCACAACCCCCATCACTGCATGACATAGCCCTATAGCACAACACCCCTAATGCATGACATAGCCCTATAGCACAACACCCATCACTGCATGACATAGCCCTATAGCACAACACCCCTAATGCATGACATAGCCCTATAGCACAACACCCCTAATGCATGACATAGCCCTATAGCACAACACCCATCACTGCATGACATAGCCCTATAGCACAACACCTATCACTGCATGACATAGCCCTATAGCACAACACCCCCATCACTGCATGACATAGCCCTATAGCACAACACCCATCACTGCATGACATAGCCCTATAGCAAAACACCCATCACTGCATGACATAGCCCTATAGCACAACACCCCTAATGCATGACATAGCCCTATAGCACAACACCCATCACTGCATGACATAGCCCTATAGCACAACACCCCCATCACTGCATGACATAGCCCTATAGCACAACACCCCCATCACTGCATGACATAGCCCTATAGCACAACACCCCCATCACTGCATGACATAGCCCTATAGCACAACACCCATCACTGCATGACATAGCCCTATAGCACAACACCCATCACTGCATGACATAGCCCTATAGCACAACACCCATCACTGCATGACATAGCCCTATAGCACAACACCCATCACTGCATGACATAGCCCTATAGCACAACACCCATCACTGCCCTAAAGCATAACAGAACCCAACAGCAGTAAAGAGTTCTAAAGCATAACAGAACCCAGCAGCAGTAAAGAGTTCTAAAGCATAACATAACCCAACAGCAGTAAAGAGTTCTAAAGCATAACAGAGCCCAACAGCAGTAAAGAGTTCTAAAGCACGACAGAACCGAACAGCAGTAAAGAGCCCTGAAACAAAACAAAGCAACACACAACTCTTTAACATAACACAGCTGCACAGTGAAACACGACATTACAACAAAACACAGGCTCAAAGAAGAACACCTTATCACAACCTTGAAATATACAGCAACAGCATAAAGCATATAGCATAGGATTTTTTTTTAAAGCAATATAATGGCTACAGGATTTCATGCAGGCCTAGATAAACTAAATGCGGAATATGTGCGCAGGGGGAGAGGGTGTGACGGTGGCGGTTAGTGATCGACCCTGACAATTTAACAGTTTCAAGTGATAAAGGCAGTATATGTGCGGGGGGGGGGGGGGGGAGGGGGCATGGCGGTGGCGGTTACAAAAAATAACTTGTTGCCCCTTTTTTACCAGGGCAGAGCAAAGGCCCTTCAAAATCCCTGTGCATGTCCCTGGGCAACAGCACACACACACACACACACACACACACACACACACACACACACACACACACACACACACACACACTCCTGTGCATGTCCCTGGGCAACAGCATAAAGTATATAACATACAGTGCCACACAACAACTCAACCCTAAATCATCACAACATAGTCACACCAATGCAACCCCTCCCCCCAACACACACACACACACACACATCATAACACTATCTCGCAGCCTGAAAGAAAATATATTTTATTTAGTTGCACACATAGCTATTGAATTACATTCTCAGCACATTTTACTCAGCCTTACTCAGCCATTTTACTCAGATCAAAAACTAATGATAATCACATACTGTAACTCTCAGGGTGTCGCAGTCGGAAAGGCTGCAAGTCCATATCTAGTTCTAAGAGCACTTTAGGCAGCTGATCATGTGAAGCAGGAGAGGGATTCACCAGCAAAATGTGACACAACACACAGAGAACTTTCACAGCAGGTAATAAGAAATAAAATGAATATACAAAATGAGGCTATGGTCAAAAGTGTGGCTATAATTATGATGGATGACGCTATGGTGGTGAATGATGTGTCGGACTGGTGAGTGGGGTCGTAGAGGTGGGGGCTGTGGTTATAATGGAAGGTAGAGGGGGAGAGTCACACAGCAAATGAGATGGGATAGGAGTTTGTGTCGCAGTCGAAGTCACTGTGAGATTGCAATGCTTAACTAAATCAGGCCACATCATGAAGGTGTTTACCAGGTAATGATGAAGGATTGGTTACAATGATGAGGGATAGGGTTATAGTTTTTAATGGCAGTGAGTGGAGTGAAACAGTTTGAGTTTGAGTTTGGGACGTCCGAATAAGTCTGCTTGCAATCCTGAGAGGACCTAGTTGGGATCACATGGTGAAGGAGGTGCCGTTGTCTGTGTTGGAACCGTCAACTGACCTGCGCGTCGACAGGCAGACCTCTGAGGTGAGGCGGGAAGATGGGCGTCGCGCCCGAATGTAATCCTTCCCCACACACCACAGGTCCTGCAGAACCTTCCAGAAGTGGCTGCGGAACCGCACACCCACAAAGGCGTACAGGAAGGGGTTGAGGCAGCAGTGCAGATAGGCCAGAGTCTGAGTGATGTGCAGCCCCATTTGGAGGGAGATGTCTTCACTGCAATCCTTCTGGTCCATGAGTGTGATGGTGTTCACCAGTAGTGTGAGGTTGTAGGGCAGGTGGCAGAGTATGAACACCAGCATCACCGTCAGCACCACCCGCACCGCCCTGTGCCTCTGGAAGTTGCGTGCCTTGAGCAGAGTGAGGATGACACAGGTGTAACAGAAGACCATGACTATCAGAGGCAGCAGGAACCCTATCGCCATCTGGAGGCTTGGAATCAGAATCTTCATGATGATTTGCGTCTCCTCAAAGTAAAGAATACACACCAGCGGCTGTTCCTCAGATTCTACCTCTTCCGATGACCACATATCTGGATCAATTTCTATGGAAGCAGTGTGAGGGCTAAGGATATCCCCTAGTGGTGGGCTGGTCACAGTGCTGTTGGTCATCTCTGTGATGTTACTGTAAGATGTTGAGTTGTCCTGATAATAATCAAAACTGAATGTTTCGGGATTGTGCTGATACAGTTGTGAGTAGATGATTGTGGGCAGGGAGAGCAGAAGAGCCATCACCCAGACGACAAGGCAGATGGCATGGCTGTAGACAAGCGTGCGGGAGCGGAGGTATCGTGAACTGCTGGCGCAGACGATAGCGAGGTAGCGGTCGCCGCTGATACAGCCTAACAGAAACAGCCCACTGTACAGGTTGAGGCTGTAGGCACCTCGCAGAATCTTGCAGGCACCGTCCCCCATTGCCCAGTTATTCTGCTCGTTGTAGATGATAAGTGGCAACACCACCACAAAGAGGACGTCTGCCACTGCCACATTTAGCAGGTACACATCCGTCATGGACTTGGTCTTCTTGTAGAAGGAGTACGTGACAATGACCAGCAGGTTGCCTAGCAACCCTAGCACGACGATGATGGAGTGGACATACATGCCAAGGAAATGGTGCACATTGTCAACTATTTGTTGGTCACACGGCTCAACCATCCCCTCGCCATAGTAGTCTTCATAACTCATTTTTGGCTGCAAACCTACAAAACAAATCAGAAAGGTGAGCACTAGAGGAATGGCCATAGCAAGACATGCTGGGTTTAGGGTTGCAGTTGGGAATAGGCTTAACCCTAGTGTTCTCCCTTTGTTGTCCAACAGTTTGATACATGGATTACACAGAACAAGGTACATTAGTTTGTATCAGGTATATCAATCCAATTAAATATCTGCCTTTCCAGTCTAAATCTGAACCCTAAACCCTAAATCTAATCTTTTCGTACATTAAAGTTGTTAACTCACTTTTGCCATATGAATGTGCAATTATTGTATGCCAACTCAACTCACACTTTGTGATATAGGACTCATTTAACTGCTAATATGTTTCACTTGATGCAATAATTCTCAGGATGCAATGATTTTACAGTTTGGTTGTATTTACAATTATTTGAATACTTTTTATTTAGATCCCGTCCCTTCCTTAGGTTGTGCAGATGTATGAAAATGACAGACACCAGCCTGCCAATGAGAAACAATTAACTTCCATGAAAGTGCCAAAAACAGTTCTAAGATGTGCTTTCAGTCAATAAATTGTCTGTTTGTTGATATTATTCATTAACATACTAGAGTGAGTATTCTGATTACATATTGAGCAGGAGGGTGAGATGCTGTGAGACACACACACATCAGTGAGAGAAGATGGAGGTTTGTAATGTGGGTGTGCAGGTACAGTTGAGAGAAAGAGTGCTATGGGTGTTTACTGAGGCTCTCTAACAAATGCCAGAGCATGTTAAGTTCCAACCCATGACATGAAGGGAATGACATGAAGTCGGATGGTTTCTTTCTTTGCATGACTAATCTTTTCAGATCATGCAAGGGGAGGAAATTTGCACAGAAACAGGTCAACACACACACACACACACACACACACACACACACACACACACACAGAAACAGGTCAACATGCACCTTGTTGAGAACCACAAAGAGCACATACAGTGCCCAGGTCCCAGGGCCCAGGGCCCAGAGCCTCGGCTATGTAGGACAGACTGCATCATTCTCTGCTCTAATCTGGGTCAACACTCTCCGTTCTGAGGTTAAAGACAGAAAAGCTCCCGTCTTAGCCCTGAGTCAGAGAATAACAACAGAGAGCAACAGGCATATAACACCTGTGGACGTCACTACAGCTACACACCAAATACTCTCTTTATACTTTATACTTTGTACTGCTGATCAATGAGTGTGTGACTGATGTGTGTGTACTGGGCATGCATGAGTATGTGTTACCCAAGTGTGTTCCGTGTGTTCCATGATTATCTGTGCTTCTGCTTCGCAAACAATAGAGCTATTTGTCAACTACCCTCTTACTATCGGTAGAACAGTGTATTTAAAGGCCATTTCACTTCCCCACTATCACAAAAGCACTCTTGCATGCAAACTCACACGCACGCAGTAAAATGTAATAAGATGCCAAATGTCACCGATGACAGACACGTACACAGAGCACACCATCCTCTCGCCTAAGTACCAGTGCCAGTGGAGCAATCCCAGTGAAGTTATTAGGTCTGCCATTCCATTGACATCCTCAGTACGGTCATTCCAGTTACATTATTAGTACTAAAGATTCTAGAGCACAGAGCTCTATGATCTTTGACCAGTACAGTCATTCCATTGACATCATCAGTATGGTCATTCCAGTTGAATTATGAGTACTAAAGATTCTAGAGCGCAAAGCTCTATGATTCCAATTCTATCATTCCAATTGACATCATTAGTACAGTCCTTCCAGGTCCATCCACTCATTGGTGCAGTTATACCAGTGGCCAGTGGTGTAGTGGTCGCTGGAGAAGTGGATATACTCTTAATTTGTTTTAAGCAGCCCATACAGCACAGGATAAACGCCCTGTTTTGAGAAGTGGGTATACGCAATACTGACTGAAAAATAAGTGGGTATACTCCGTATACCTGCGTATACCCTGGACTACACCACTGCCAATGGCATAATCAGTCATTGCAGTAACAACCACTGATTACTGTAGTTACTGCAGTGACATCATAAGTAGTGATTTCTGTGACATATGTAGTGCCAGCAGCTCTGGCAGTGCAGTCATTGTTATCCTATTATTGGTGGAGTCATTCCAGTCCAGTAGAGTCATTAAGGAAAACTTAATATAAGTATATAATAATTGGCAAACAATAGAGCCATCAATCAACTTTGTGCTGTCAACAGAGTGGTGTATTTAAATGCCAGCTCACTTCCCCCCACACACACAGGAACAGGTGAACATGCACCTAATTGAGAAGCACAAAGAAGAACAAACACACAACACACACAAACACACAACACACACAAACACAATCCACTCATTCCAGGAACATTATTAGTATTATTCCAGCCAAGTCCAACAATTGGTGCTATTGTTCCAGTAAAGGCATTCCAGTCACATTATTGGTGCAGTTATTCCAATGCACTCTATCAAATGAGAATCCTGCATCCCCAGTTATCCTGTAAATCCATTTTGTGCGGACGGCGCTTTTAATCTCCCCCTCAACTTTTCTGAAGGCAGGTGCTCCACATGCACAGCAGTCCACAGGGAAGCAGCACACACACACACACACACACACACACACACACACACACACACACACACACACACACACACACACACACACACTCACACACA
>NC_137914.1:1830165-1840165 GCF_963457725.1 Sprattus sprattus
CTTATTGCTTTTCTAAACCTGTTACTACACATATTTGATATGGTTTCATAAATAAAGACAATTCAATTTAAGAAACAATAGTTGAATGATAAACCGTCATTCTTCCGCCACTAAAAATTATAGTTCCTAAATAAATCGTTGCCACGCAACCCTTGAAGCAACGCAACAGCCAGATGGAACACTGGGTATGAAATGCGCTATATGAATGCCTTGCCATTCGCTGCGCAGTAATATGGAATGTTATCAGGTCAAATTGTAAGGTAATGCTGGATTTTACAACGGCTTTTAGCCAATCACAATCAAGGATTTGAACAATCAGGTTTAGAAATATATTTTTTTAATTCTGAGGAGCCTGAGGGCTGGCTGAAATCGCTTGGGGAATTGGCCCGCAGGCCTGAGTTTGAGACCCCCGAGTTAGTTTTTTTTTTTTTTTGGTTTCAACATTTCCCCTTCTTTCTCTCAAGTTATTGTTAACTTATCTGCTCCTCCAGATAAAATGTTCATCTACAGTTCTCTGGATTTTGGTCTCCTATTTTCAATAAGGCCAGATGTGTGTGTGTGTGTCTGTGTGTGAGTGTGTGTGTATGCGTCCTGTCACCTTTGTGGTAGTTTGATGTGGTTCACATTGCGTCACTCTCTGTGAGCATGCATATGCGTGTGTGTGCACAAGCTCTGTGTTCAGTCTGCCTTGGTCGACCAGTTGCTCTGGATTCTCTTTATCTCTCTGGATCGTGTGTGTGTGTGTGAAGCTCCTGTGTCTCAGGTGAGTCAAGAACACTCCAGCATCTCACTCTCTCTTGGGAAAACTCCTAGAACCCTGACCCGGTACTGATGAAAACACAGAACCAACCAGAGAACCTATGCGTTCATGATTACATGTGTGTGTGTGTGTGTGTGTGTGTGTGTATGTATGTGTGTGTGTGTGTGTGTGTGTGTGTGTGTGTGTGTGTGTGTGTGTGTGTGTGTCTAAACCGACCAGAGAACCTATGCGTTCATGATTACATGTAGGAAGTACAAGGCTAGGCTGATTTCTGAATGCGCCTTTATGAATCTCCCTAATACCAAACTGCAATTGGTTTACTCTTGTTTGTGCTACAACCGTACTCTTGGTGTAAGTGTGTGTTTGTGAGAGAAAGGTGATCTGAATGCGCTTTTGTGAGTCCCTCATACCCAAACTGCAATTGGTGTACTCCTGTCCTTAACATTTCACCCCAATTTAGATAGATATATAGATAGATGGATGCTTTATTTATCCCGAAGGAAATTTAGAAAAATGTGCTTGTTTATTTCAGTTTGTTTGTTTAAGTTTTTGCTAAAGGTTAGCTCTTGTCTGTGGTACAGCTGTACTCTTGTATGTGTGTGTGTGTGTGTGTGTGTGTGTGTGTAGGTGTGTAGGTGTGTGTGTGTGTGTGTGTGTGCGTGTGTGTTTGTGTGTGTCTGTGTGTGCGTGTGTGCGTCTGTGTGTGTGTGTGTGTGTGTGTGTGTGAGGTGATCGTATGCGCGTTTAATGTGTGTGGCCTTTCTGGATGGGGCAATCAGCACAACTATACAACTAAGGCACAGAGTGAAAATTCCTCAAGTAAGAGGTACATTTTTCATATTATCTCTGATATTTTAAGTCAATTTCAGAGTTAATTTCCACTAATCACCCTTTCTTTGTGAATCTAAGTGCTGCCAAACTACTCTCAAACTACTGGCTGTAAATCTGAAAAACCACCACCAGAAATGTGCCGTTGGACATCCCGTACTCCTGACAGGGAAGTCCGTAGCCCTCTGTTGTTGTTCTCTGACTCTGGGTTAGATCTATGCAATTAGATATGAATTAGAAGAAAAGTTAACTGCTGCAGGCGGACCAAAACATTGCCCTAAGAATTAATTATATATATTTTTGATGACCCATTGTCCAGAATAAAGACCGTCTCCTGAGTACCCAAGTTCTTCCAAAGCAGCAAAAACACAACGCAGGTTCCACTTGGATACTCGGGATGGATGGAGACGTTCTTTAACGTCTCACTCCTGAGAGCGGCTCAGGGTCACACACACACACACACACACACTCAGGGCTGAGACATGAGACATGAGACTTTTCTGTCTTTAACCTCAGAGCGGAGAGTGCACCCGATGCTGACCCAGATAAGAGCAGAGCATGAGGATGTCTGTCCTACATACTCAAGGCTGTGTGTGTGTCTGTGTGTGTGTGTGTGTGTGTGTGTGTGTCTGTGTGTGTGTGTGTGTCTGTCCTACATACTCAAGGCTGTGGGCCCTTTGCCCCAGAGTTGTTCTTTGTGGTTCTCCTCAAGGTGCATGTTGACCTGTTTCTGTGCAAATTTCCTCCCTTGCATGATCTGAATGGTTTGGTAAAGCAAGAAACCATCCAACAATCTCCTTCATGTCATGGGTTGGAACTTAACATGCTCTGGTATTTGTTAGAGAGCCTCAGTAAACACCTATAGCACTCTTTCTCTCAACTATACCTGCACACCCACATTACAAACGTATGTGTCTGACAGTATCTCACCCTCCTGCTCAAAATGTAATCAAAATTCACGCTCTTAACTACTTACTAACCGAGAGTGAGGTCATGCAGGGACATATCAGACTGAGGCTGTAACGTATCTACCGAGCGATAGCGAGGTTGATACGGCAAAGCCCAAGTCTGATATGTCCCTGCATGACCGAACGGTCGAGGCTAGTAAGTTGTTTATTATATGGCATTTTTAGCTCTTTTCATTTTGAGAATAAATGGTAATTGTAAATAGAAAACATGTCGTTTTGTTCAGCTCAAGTCTTCTCACGACACAGTGTGTTTCAGGTGTTGCCTAGCAAACAATGACTTGCTAACTTCAAGTTACAATGATCAATAGAAAACGGACAACAGGGCTCAGCTTAAATGGCTTTAATTTACAGTTAAACACAAGGTTTTCAAACTATAGTAGTCAAGTCTTCATCATCACTTTCAATAACACATTTTCGCTGCTTCTGAATTGTACTGACCTGTACTAAGTCCTATAAGGTATTACCCAATATCAAAATGTTCGGAATTCTTGAGTCTTCAAATGTCATCAACTGTCATGGTACCACGACATTCAACTGGTTTCCTTTTCTCAGATAAATTCATAATAGGAGTCCTGATTCTATCACTACCTATAATTACATGCTCATGGCTGTTAATATATCGCTAATTTTTAAGGATGTCATGTTTAGTACTTGGTACATAACATGGTATCGCTCATTTTTAAGAAGACATCACTGGAGGGCAATAAGAATACTTATCAGACCGGCAAGGACGTCAATACGTGGCTGGCATGACTACCCATTAGCCAATCAGAATGCTTGTACTGTCCTTGCCATATAATAAAGTATGTATTGAATAATATCAACAAACAGACAATTTCTTGACTGAAAGCACATCTTAGAATTGTTTTTGGCACTTTCATGGAAGATTCATGTTTCACATTGGCAGGCTGGTGTCTGTTATTTTCATAGGGAAGGGGTGGTATCTAAATAAAAAAGTATTCAAATAATTGTAACTACAACAGAACTGTAACATCATTGCATCCTGAGAATTGTTGCATCAAGGCACCATCAAGTGAAACAAATTAGCACACATTAAATGAGTCCTATATCACAAAGCGTGAGTTGATGCAAAGGCATAAAATAATTGTACATTCATATGGCAAAAGTGGGTTAACACCCTTAAATGTAAAAAAGGGTAGTTTTAGGGTTTAGGGTTAAGATTTAAACTAGAGAGGGAGATATTTCATGGGATTGTTATACGTGATACAAACTAACGTATGTTGATCTGTATAATATATTTATCAAACAGTTGGGAAACAAAGGGAGAACACTAGATTTAACCCTATTCCCAACAGTAATCCTAAACCCAGCATGTCTTGCTATGGCCATTCCTCTAGTGCTCACCTTTCTGATTTGTTTTGTAGGTGTGCAGCCAAAAATGAGTTCTGAAGACTTCAGTTACGAGGGGATGGTTGAGCCGTGTGACACAACAACAGTTGAAAATGTGCAGCATGTCCTCGGCATGTATGTCCACTCTATCATCGTCGTGCTAGGGTTGCTAGGCAACCTGCTGGTGATTATCACGTATGCCTTCTACAAGAAGACCAAGTCCATGACTGATGTGTACCTGTTGAATGTGGCAATCGGTGACGTCCTCTTTGTGGTGGTGTTGCCACTTATCATCTACAACGAGCAGAATAACTGGCCAATGGGGGTCGGTGCCTGCAAGCTTTTGCAAGGTGCCTACAGCCTCAACCTGTACAGTGGGATGTTTCTGTTAGGCTGCATCAGCGGCGACCGCTACCTCGCCATCGTCTGCGCTAGCAGTTCACGATACCTCCGCTCCCGCACGCTTGTCTACAGCCATGCCATCTGCCTTGTCGTCTGGGTGATGGCCCTTCTCCTCTCCCTGCCCACAATTATTTACTCACAACTGTATCAGCACAATTCCGAAATAGTGATGAAAGGTGGTAACAGCAGCTCTTCGGAAGAGGACATACCCGAAACATTAATGATAGATTATTATCAGGACAGCTCAACATCTTACAGCAACATCACAGAGATGACCAACAGCACTGTGACCATCCCACCACTTGGGGGTAACCTTAGCCCTAATACTTCTTCCATAGAAATGGATCCAGATTATTGGCAATGGGAAGAGAATGGATTTGCCTCTGTGTTACCGCCGGTGTGTGCTCTTGTCTTTGACGAGACGCAAGACGTCATGAAGATTCTGATTCCAAGCCTCCAGATGGCGATAGGGTTCCTGCTGCCTCTGATGGTCATGGTCTTCTGTTACACCTGTGTCATCCTCACTCTGCTCAAGGCGCGCAACTTCCAGAGGCACAGGGCGGTGCGGGTGGTGCTGACGGTGATGCTGGTGTTCATACTCTGCCACCTGCCCTACAACCTCACACTACTGGTGTACACCATCACGTTCTGGGACCAGATGGACTGCAGTGCTGAGATCTCCCTCCAAATGGGGCTGCACATCACTCAGACTCTAGCCTATCTACACTGCTGCCTCAACCCCTTCCTGTACGCCTTTGTGGGTGTGCGGTTCCGCAGCCACTTCAGGAAGGTTCTACAGGACCTGTGGTGTGTGGGGAAGGACTACATGCGGGCGCGACGCCCATCTTCCCGCCTCACCTCAGAGATCTGTCTGTCTACACGCAGGTCAGTTGACGGTTCCGACACAGACAACGGCACCTCCTTCACCGTGTGACCTCAACTAGGTCCTCTTAGGATTTCAAGTGGACTTATTCCCACATCCCAAACTCCAACTCCCATTCATATCAAAACCCAATCCCTCATCATTGTAATCAATCCCCCACCTTTAACTGGTAAACACCTCCATGATGTGGCCTTATTCTGCTTAGCATTGCAATCTTACAGTGACTTTGACTGAGACACAAACTCCTATCCCATCTCATTTGGCCCTATAACCCTACCCACCAGTCTGAACCACCACTCAACACCATAGCCCCATCCATCATGATTATAAACCCACCCTTCACCTCTTCAGCCCCATCCTTTCATACTGTAACCATGCCAACCCCATCCTTTCATACTGTAACCATGCCAACCCCATCCTTTCATACTGTAACCATGCCAACCCCTTCCTTTCATACTGTAACCATGCCAACCCCATCCTTTCATACTGTAACCATGCCCAATCATCATTGTAACTCCTCCTTTCAACATAACAACCAGAGTCAAGATCATAATAACCACTTGTGAGAATGTGAATTCTCCCCCCTTCTCACCATGACTGTGGAGAGAAGTTTGGCCCTAATGTGGGATGGACTCCCCTGCCACAATGGTTGGGTCCAGGCTCCCCCATGACAGTGGATAGACCCAGGAGGCCTAATTTGGCCAATTTAGCCCAAGTGGCTGGACTATGTAAAGGGTGCCACATTCTGAAAAGAGAGAATTTTGGAGAGGCATGAAGGTAAAACACTTCCTTGCTGTGAGGTGAAGTGGTTGTGTCTAGCTGTGTGGACACTTTTTCTTTGTGCTTTGTTTTTGTGCCAAGTTTGTGTGCCTTGTTTTGTATCAAGTTACGTGCTTAGTTTCTGTGCATAGTTTGGGGCCCAACTTGGGCCTTGAATGTGCCGGTAACGGGCCTAAATGGGCCAAGCAGGTACTTGAGTTGCTGTGGGTACTGTCTGTGTTATGATTTATGTTTGTTTTGTGGGCACATGTGTTGGGGTTGATATAGAGTCCCCCTTGTAAATAAATGTGTGTATTTTTATATGGAAAATTCCTCATTTTAACCCCTCCTTTCAACATTACAACCACACCCATTCATCATTTAACCCCTCCTTTCAACATTACAACCACACCCATTCATCATTTAACCCCTCCTTTCAACATTACAACCACACCCATTCATCATTTAACCCCTCCTTTCAACATTACAACCACACCCATTCATCATCTTAACCCCTCCTTTCAACATTACAACCAACACCCATTCATCATTTTAACCCCTCCTTTCAACATCACCACCAACACCCATTCCACTTAGGCTAAACACACCTTTTGCCAATACAGATCATAAGCAGTTTACCTTTTTTTAAATATCCAATCCCAGGGCAATACATTTAACCATTTTAGTTTTGTTTTCATTACCACAGTATATATACTGGATATAACTGGAGATAGTCATCCACTTATCCCTGCTGCCTCCGTAGGACTTCATAGGATCACAAATATCCAATCCCAGGGCAACATTTCCACCTTTTTAGTTAGAATAGGACTTAATGGTCACTAAGTATTTTAGACGCGTTGCAGAGTTTCTCGTTTTCTTTTTCTTTCTTTTCTGCAAAGTTCTTATTTCGTAGTACTTGCTGTGAAAGTTATCTGTGTGTTTTGTGTCACATTTTGCTGGTGACTCCCTCCCCTGCTTCATAGGTAGCATTCGCTTCTGTATTTCAAATCAGCTGCCTAAAGTGCTCTTAGAACTAGATATGGACTTATAGCTTTTCCGACTGCGACACCCTGAGAGTTATGGTAATATATGTAGTTTTTGTTCTAAGGCTGATTAAAATGTACTGAAAATGTTATTATGTTATTATTATGTACTGATTAATGTTATTATGTGTGCAACTAAATAAAATTGTATTTTGTTTGAGGATGTGAGGTAGTGATGCGTGTGTGTGGGTGTGTGTGTGGGGGGGGGGGGGGGCGGTTGCATTGGTGTGACTTTGTTGTGAGCCTGCTCTATAATGTAGGGTTGAGTTTGTCTGTGTGGTACTGTGAGGTTTCCATATGTTCTAAGGTTGTGTTTTGCAGTGAGTTATTGTGCTTTGAGCCTGTGTTTGGTTGTGTTTCACTCTGCAGCTTTGCTAGGTCAGTTGTGTGTTGTGTGTTGCTAAAATAGACATTACTGCACTCATGAAGCGTTATGATGATGTTGTCATAAAATAAATAAAAGCCCTCCACAACTATTATTATATACATGGAGGAACATAGGGCTCCACAAAGAGCATTTAGGGAGTAAACAGCATTTGACATTTCATCAGTGCCATTATAAAGAGGTAAAAGAAGCTTTATTGTGCATTCTGAAACTTCAACTTGTAAGGCCTTCCACTATAACCTAGCAACACTTTATGAGTGCAGTTATTACTATGTAGAAATCATTATCTAGGCTCATTTCACACACACATCTGGCCTTATTGGAAATTTTATCTGGAGGAGCAGATACGTTTTATACGTTTTACTAATTATAATTAGAGAGAGGAGGAAATGCTGGAGGAAAACCAAAAGCAAACCTCAAAAGCAAAAATCCTTGGCAAGTCGGTAAGTTCTGTTCTGTCGTTGGGTTCTGTGTTTTCATCAGTACCAGGTCAGGGTTCTAGGAGTTTTCACAAGAGACAGTGAGATGATGAAGTTTTCTTGACTCACCCGAGACACAGGAGCTTCACACACACACACACACACACACACACACACAATCCAGAGAGATAAAGAGAATCCAGCCAGAGACGTCCAGAGAATACAGGGAATCCACAGCAACTGAGTGATCAAGGCACACTGACCACAGAGCTCGTGCACACACACACACACCGATGTAAACCACATTGAACCACCACAAAGGGGACAGGACGAATATGCACACCCACAAACCCACACAAACATACACACACACACACACACAAACACACACACACACACACACACACACACACACACACATACAGTATATACAGTATATATACTGTATATATACACACACACACACACACACACACACACACAGCCTTAGATCAAAAACTACTTATATAAAAACTACTTATAGTCAGAAAAGCCCATATCCAGTTCTCAGCAGCTAATGTAAAATGGTGAAACGGTGTGATTTAAAAGTTGAAAGGTGGGGAGCCAACAAGACAACAGAAAAATATGACAACAGATCAAACAACACAAACAGACAGAAACATGTTAGAAAGAAAATTGAACATAAGAGTCTTAAAGTGGAGGAGAGGGAGCAGGGGATATCAGGTTAAGGCGAGGTTGAAAAGGTGAGTCTTGAGGGACTGTTTAAAAAGTCCAGTCTGGAGGTTATGAGGGCATGAATAAGAGTTTGGGTGGTGGCAAAGGACAGGGAGGGCCGGAGGCGTGCAATGTTCTTGAGGTGGAAGAAGGAGGTTTTGGTGATGCGATTGGCGTGGGGTGTAGGACTGGTGGGTGGGGTCATAGAGGTGGGGTGTGTGGTTATAATGGAAGGTAGAAGGGGAGAGTCACACAGCAAATGAGTATGTAAGAAAGTAAGACTTTATTTATGAAGCACATTTTATACAAGAGTTGCAGTTGTGTAGTTAGTGAGAGAGTTAACAATGTAGCTTGGTCATTGTCTATTTAGAGCTTTGTATGTTAGGAGGAGGACCTTAAAGTCAATTCTGATGGTAACAGGAAGCCAGTGTAAAGTAGCTAGGACAGGACTAATGTGTTCTCTCCTTCTAGTTTTGGTTAATAATCGAGCTGCAGAGTTTTGAAGGAGCTTGAGTTTTTTAGTGGTTTTCTTGGGAAGACTAGCAAAGAGAGCATTACAATAGTCCATCCATTTGTTTATTGCCAATAAACAGTTGGTAATGGAGTTTATGGCTGCCCCCATCGTTAGGTTTAGCGGATATATACAATTGTGTGTCATCCTCGTAGCTATGGAAATCTATACTATATTCTCTGATGATGTCACCCAATGGTAACATATAAATGAGATTGGAAAGGAGTTTGTGTCGCAGTCAAAGTCAATGAGATTGCAATGCTTAACTAAATCAAGTCACATCATGAGGGTGTTAACCAGTTAATGATGGGCGGTTGGTTATAATGATGGGGTTATTATGGTTTCAATGGGAGTGAGTGGGGTTAAAATAACAAAATGGTGTGGTAAAAACGGTGGAATAGTTTGAGTTGGAGTTTGGCACGTGGGAATAATTCAACTTGCAATCATAAGAGGACCTAGTTGTAGTTACATGGTGAAGAAGGTGTCGTTGTCTTTGTTCGAAACGTCAACTGAACAACGCATCGACAGGCAAACATCTGAGGTCGGGTGGGAAGATTGGCGTCGCGCCCGCATATAGTTCTTCCCAAAACACCACAGGTCCTGCAGAACCTTCCAGAAGTGGCTGCGGAACCGCACACCCACAAAGGCGTACAGGAAGGGGTTGAGGCAGCAGTGCAGATAGGCCAGAGTCTGAGTGATGTGCAGCCCCATTTGGAGGGAGATCTCAGCACTGCAATCCTTCTGGTCCCACAATGTGATGGTGTCAACCAATAGTGTGAGGTTGTAGGGCAGGTGGCAGAGTATGAACACCAGCATCACCATCAGCACCACACGCACCGCCCTGAGCCTCTGGAAGTTGCGCGCCTTGAGCAGAGTGAGGATGACACAGGTGTAACAGAAGACCATGACCATCAGAGGCAGCAGGAACCCTATCGCCATCTGGAGGCTTGGAATCAGAATCTTCATGACGTCTTGCGT
>NC_137914.1:1845165-1847665 GCF_963457725.1 Sprattus sprattus
TCAATGTTTCGGGGTTGAACTGATACAGTTGTGAGTAGATGATTGTGGGCAGGGAGAGCAGAAGAGCCATCACCCAGACGACAAGGCAGATGGCATGGCTGTAGACAAGCGTGCGGGAGCGGAGGTATCGTGAACTGCTAGCACAGACGATAGCGAGGTAGCGGTCGCCGCTGATACAGCCTAACAGAAACATCCCACTGTACAGGTTGAGGCTGTAGGCACCTCGCAGAATCTTGCAGGCACCGACCCCCATTGGCCAGTTATTCTGCTCGTTGTAGATGATAAGTGGCAACACCACCACAAAGAGGACGTCACCGATTGCCACATTCAACAGGTACACATCAGTCATGGACTTGGTCTTCTTGTAGAAGGCGTACGTGACAATGACCAGCAGGTTGCCTAGCAAGCCTAGCACGACGATGATAGGGTAGACATAAATGCCGAGGTCATGCTGTACACTGTCAACTGTTGTTGTGTCACATGGCTCAACCATCCCCTCGTACGTGTAGTCTTCAGAACTCATTTTTGGCAGCCGACCTACAAAACAAATTACAACGGTGAGCACTGGAGGAGGGGCATAGCAAGACATGCTGGGCCTCCTGAGCTGTGACGTCATGCCCATTGACTCAGGAGGAGCTACTTGACTAGTTATTACATAAATACAAAATTCAAACATAATTGTAAACATAGAACTTTTTCCAAAATGTCCTAATGTTACAATTAATGGAGAGGGATAAATCATACATGGGCTACATCCTGTCCCCTCAGATGGCCTTCGACACCCAGAAGCTTATAACTCAGTAAACGTGTTGTTCACGGGTCTTGCTTTGGCTTGGGCTTTGAAATACATAGGAGTGGACTGGTCACCATTAGGGTTGGGGTTGGTAATAGGGTTAACCCCTTGTGTTCTCCCTTTGTTTTTTGACAGTTTGATAGATAGATTTTGCAGATCAAGATTATGGATAAAATGGGTAATTTAATGATATTTTGATACTCAGACATCAGTTGACTGCCATTTATCATGTGTAAATGTTCAAAGTAGTATAATTAGCCTACATAAAGACGCGTTAGGTAGCTAATATCCTAGCATTATTGCAAATTATTTTGGCTCAATAAATAGGCTTGTTTGTATCAGGTTTACCAATCCAATGACATCTCTACCTCTCTAGTATACATCTTACAAATGAATAAGTGGTGTAAATGTCTCAATATTCACACAAATGTTCATTTAATGTATGTTTACTATCTGATTGTGTTGTGGACCCCCTCGAAAACGAGATGGTACATCTCAAGGGGTTATTCCCAATAAAGATCATTTCCAACAACAAAAACGCACTTTAAATATACTCCTTTTATCCATTTCAGGGTGTTAACCAACTTTTGCCATATGAATGTGCAATTATTTTATGCCTGCTAATATAGTAATAGTTAACTCCTAATATGTTGACACGACACACTCTACTCCAATCCTGGTCACACACGCTCAACTCCAATCCTGATCACACACACTCAACTCTAATCCTGATCACACACACTCTACTCCAATCCTGATCACACACACTCAACTCCAATCCTGATCACACACACTCTACTCCAATCCTGATCACACACACTCAACTCCAATCCTGATCACACACACTCGACTCTAATCCTGATCACACACACTCAACTCTAATCCTGATCACACACACTCAACTCTAATCCTGATCACACACACTCAACTCTAATCCTGATCACACACACTCAACTCTAATCCTGATCATACACACTCAACTCTAATCCTGATCACACACACTCAATTATAATCCTGATCATACACACATTTAACTCTAACCCTGATCACACACACTCAACTCTAATCCTGATCACACACACACTCAACTCCAATCCTGATCACACACACACTCAACTCCAATCCTGATCATAGACATTTAACTCCAATCCTGATCATAGACATTTAACTCTAATCCTGATCATACACTTTAGTTGTATGGTTGTGCTGACTACTCAAAACTCATCCAGGAAGTACACACGCACGATACGCACATACGATCACCTCACACACACACACACACACAAACACACACACACACACACACACACACACACACACACACACACACACACACACACACACACACGTACAGCTGCCACAGACAAGAACTAACCTTTAGCACAAACAACAGTAAGCTAAAACAAACAAACAAACAAACTGAAATAAAGAAGCAAACTGGGGTGAAACGTTACAGACAAGAGTAAACCAGTTGCAGTTAAGGTATTAGTAAGTCTCAATGGCGTATACATATGCGTAGCCTCACACTTCCTCATAGCTCTATTTGGTTATCTGTCCTCCAGAGAGACTCCATAGGTTCTCTGGTCGGTTCTGTTTTTTCATCAATACAAGGTCAGGTTTCTAGGAGTTTTCCTACAAGAGTGTGAAATGTTCTTTACTCACCTGAGACACAGGAGCTTCACACACACACACACACACACACACACA
>NC_137914.1:1862665-1865165 GCF_963457725.1 Sprattus sprattus
ATCTATCTGATTGTCAATATCTGACATACTTTAAAGGTTGGGTCTGCGATTCTTGCGACAGGTTGTTGATATTTGAGCTCGACAGCCAATCAAATTATGGAACTGTGTATGGCTCAGTCCAAGCCACAATGTTAGTTTCCCATGTACAGAGCCAGGACTGTGACACACACACACACACACACACACACACACACACACACACACACACACACACACACACACACACACACACACACACACACACACACACACACACACACACATTAGAATCACTGACTGTACCTTAAAGGTGGTTTACCATCTATGATACCAACCTAGAGTTTGCCACAGCATATGAGAACACAAAGGAAGATATGGAGCTGTGGCATTTAAAACATGAAGACACACCACACAGGAAGTGATACTGGTGTGTGTCTGTCTGGTTGTGATAAAGGCTATTCACCCACTACGTCACACACACACACACACACACACACTACAAAACGATGTGCCTGTACATTTAATATGTGATATCGAACACTTTATCATGGATATTATGTCTACGAGTTCATTCGTAGTTTACTGGAAAAACTAATTTTAATCTACTCTTCTGCAATGCCTTTAATTTTTATAAACATATTTTTATGTATATTCCTTAAATTCAGTTTTAATATGTCTACACCATATGTTCAACGCTGTCTATGTCCTTGATCTCTTGATCCATCAACTGTGTGTGTCGATTTGGCATGTGTGTTGGAGCCACTTCAGATAAACGTGACAAAAATTGTGGGACAAATGACGACAGGCCTGTTCAGACAGCCGGCACGGATCCGATTTTTTTGGCATATCATATCCAGATTGATTTTGGGCTGTCTGGACAGCAAACAACATGGATTTCTACGGACGCGTCCGGCGCTCTGGATGCTCAAATCGGATTTCCAAGTGTGTTGTGTGTCACTCAATGACAATGACAAATCCAGAGTGACGGGAGTGCTGGAATTCATGCTGAGGACTAAAGAGCCTAGACTGATTGATTCTATGGAGGAGTGTTGACATGACAACCGTGGAGAACAACATTCCGTGGACAGCTGCCTGGTTTACTGGGCCCTATGGGGGAGGAGTAGAGTAGTTACTGACGCCTGTGAGTTCAACCTACAATGTAAGCTTCTTTACTAATAAGAAAAGCACATTTGATGTTGTAAATGCTGCAAATCTTGTGCACGCTTTAGAGATTGGTGCTTTTGAAGAGTGCCTCAGCTTTAGGGATCTTTGAACTTTTCAGGCTCACACACACACTTCACACACTCACCATCATCTCTCTTTCACTCACTCACTCACACACACACACACTTCACACACCCACCACCATCTCTCTTTCACTCACACACTGCACAACCAGTAGAGAACAAAATATTGACACACAAAGACTTGTGTGTGCAAGAATGTATGCGTGTGTGCGTGTGTGTGTGTTTGCGTCTCAGAATGACTGCAGAGTGGGAGGTTGTAACCCCAAAGTTAGTATTTCAGGAGACAAAAGTAGGACATTCTTGTTATTCAATAAAATCCCCAAGAAGAAAAAACGGGTGTCAATGGTTGAAACACACACAAACACAGGCACGCACACACACACGCACACGCACACAGACACACAAATGATTAGTCTACACCACTGCCTGACCTAGATCAACCCTGAGAAGGCGGAACTTGTCACACACACCACTATAGCAAATATTGTTCAGAACTCACACACACTCGATGCACAATTCTGCACACGACTAACACAGAACAATTATACTGACACAGTATACCAATCAACGAGACAACACACACATTATACACACCAATCAACAAGACAACACACACATTATACACACCAATCAACGAGACAACACACACATTATACACACCAATCAACGAGACAACACACACATTATACACGCACCACTCAAAAGGACAACACACGAATTATACACACCAATCAACACAACAACACACACATTATACACACACCAATCAACAAGACAACACACACATTATACACACCAATCAACGAGACAACACACACATTATACACGCACCACTCAAAAGGACAACACACACATTATACACACCAATCAACGAGACAACACACACATTATACACGCCAATCACAACACACACACACACTCCATACAAAGCACACAGATCCCTATGACAACACACCAGACACATCATACAGTTCTCACCAGTCCCTCCAAGACACACAGACACACAAACATCACAATATCACAAAAGAATCATAATTGTACTGTGTGATATTACTTTGAAACTCTTCAACCAATAGTTCAAAGGCCTCGCAAACACTTACTGGTCTTTCATTGCTACTGCCATCTCCTGGCACTGAGTAGGTACTGCATTAATACTAAGATCTGATGAAACCGATGGTGAATACATACATACATACATAAATAATGAATGAATGAATGAAATCCCCAATACAAGACATAGAGGGACCAATGCTGTGAAACAGTATCACGATCCA
>NC_137914.1:1870165-1877665 GCF_963457725.1 Sprattus sprattus
ACCAATGACAATTCTCTCTGCCGGCTCACTGACAGACACCTCACAGACTGCCCTTGGACTGGCTGTCTGTGCTTATGAGGCGAACTACAAGGCACACACAGACAGTGTGTTTAGACAGAGCACAGAAATGTGTCAGTGTTGTGTTGTAACTTCAGTTGATAATTAAAGCAGTTCATATCCAGCCTGCTCATTGCAAATGTGTTTTTTCTTGTTGAATATTGTGTGCGGTTAACAAACTTTTTCCTTTTTATGTTGCACTGAAATTAAGTGATTTTGTGTGTTCTTGGTCACATCAATTTGAAAAGCTTGACCAAAGTGTTTAATTTCATTCAATTACAATTAGGCCAAATAAAAAGTTAAGTCTGGAGTCTAGACAGTCTTTTTCTGTCAACGCCTCAATAGGTAGATCTTGCCTGGCTGTCACCAAGGCAGAGGTTGTGATCTTTGGCCAAAAAAGGTTGGTGACCACTGCTCTACAGCATAATAACAGCAATTCCAAGTCCTTGAAAATGTCAACTTGGAACGGGCAGAAACACACCCGTCTTCGATAGGGTAATACTCCTGCCAGCGCAGTAAACATGTGAACAGACAGCGCTATACTTGAATGCTCTGTCTCTCAGCTAAAACGAGGGGCATAGGGGCAGTCAGCAACTGAATAGCTCTTGTTTTGCATACCGCCTACGACATAGACATCCATGAAACAGGCTAATTAGTAGGATGATTTCCCGCAACTTTTGTGGCGTTGGTGCCTAAATTAACGTTGCTGCTATTGGCTGCAGGAAGAGGGCATAACGTTAACAAAACTTGTGTGTTAGCATGATTCTACAGTTACCAGACAAGCTAACTTTTCGCTTGTATTAGACCGGATAAATAGCCACAACCTAGATCAATCTATAACGCATGTTGACGACTTAGCTTGCAGATACCTGATATAGTGGCATCCCAAAGTCTTGTGAAATCTTGGAAGACACGAAGTATCTAACTTTCATGCTAAGAGTTAGCTTAGCCACCTTCCACAGCCAGCGAACATTTTAGCGTGAACATCTCACAATCAAAGGGACTCGTATGTAATTAATACGCCTGGAATAAGGCTGATCAGAAACTGAAACATAAGCTACGCAAATATACTCAAAAGCGTTAATGACTGGTCATACTGGTTTGCTAAACAGCTGTTTACCTTCAACGGCCACTGAAATTAACATAAGCTAACTAGCGTTACCTTGATTTTGTTTAGAACTCCACTGTTTTCCAAATTTTGAATTAAAAGATCCCGCAACTCTGTGTCTTCTTCGGTCGCAGACATGTCGAACTTGTCATGTAAGTGCAGACAAACCCTGCTGTTTGTTTTCCAGCGCGTAACTGGCTATGGAGAGTAACTGACAGCCCTGTGATACTACCGGAACATTTCTATGGCACCATGGGCGCCGCCATGATCATTTGCACATGCGTATTTGTTTATGTTCTCAATTCCCAGACACGGGCACCCCCTGCCTGCTTTTCTCTTTATTTTTTGGATTAACGTTGCATGACTCTTACCTTTAGTAATTTGCCTGTGAGGTAAGTGCAAGCGAAAGTACTGAAAGCTTAATGCTGAGAATAACAACAACATGTTTCATATCATATGAAACATGTTGTTGTTATTCTCAGCATTTAGCTTTCAGTCATGAATCATATGAGATACGATGGGGATGCACAGAGATGATTTTTAAGAGCAGGAAGTCCAAGAGCACGTTTTGCAAGTTGTTAAGGCAAATATAGGCCTTATGACAGAAGCTTTTTGACGACAGCAGCTTTTTACTTTATAAGACTTACAGACCAAGAATGTATCAAGCACTAAATCAATAACAACACAAACGTCAGAGTAAACACATTAGTATGGCAAAACAAATATGGGAAACATTTGAGAAAACTACAAAAAACGTACACGTACAAACGTGAAACACTTTTACCAGTCCCAAAACGAATTTACAAATCAAACAGAAAGGGTAGGTACAATACACAGGAAGTGTTTGTTGCCGACCTTTATAGTAAATAAAACAGTTTCGCAGAAAGTGAATGAAGTTTGTGACCATTAACCATGTCTTAACATTTCCCACAGGAATAACAATATTGGCACGGTTGGCTAAAATGTTTGACACAAAATGGATAAAACAGTTTACCATAACAAACAGGTAAAGTGTTTCACATTTTGTACATTAGTTTTAACTTTTGTTGTTTTGTTTTCAAAAATGTTAATTTGTTTTGCCCTTCTTCGCCACTGTACATTAGCCTAGTGTATGTTTGCTATTGTCTCCTTCTCCACCCCAAGTGAGTCAACTACTCTGAGCAAAATGATGATGTGATGAGCAACCATCATTGATTTTCCAAGGTACCACTATCTCTTTGATAACAGGTTATTACGTCGTCCAGTTTATGCCACATTAATCAATATAATTTACAATTTACATGGAGCTGCACTAAAGGCCTCTCATATCTCCATTTAGTCCTTTTTTCTCTCCATCTGTTTAAAAAAAAAAAAAAAAACAATAAAAAAAACTAGTTGAATATTCATCACCTCATCATTACCTGTCACCTGTAACCATCAGCTCACTACCTCCCCTTGTGGTAAGAATTGCAGTAGCATCAATATTATCTCCATTTACATTATGTAAAATATATGAAACATTCACATGTACATGTATTCCTTTGGCTGACTTTTATCCAAGGCAACTTATAAGTAACCTACAATTATCTAGCTACAATAATAGTGGGAATTCATGGTATGATTTGTTCAGTGATAGTTTGAGTGAGTGAAAGAGTGTGTTAGATCACGGTATCCATTGTGCCGTGATAGCGTGACTGAATGAATGAGTGTGTGAGATCATTACATCCTTTATGTAACGGTAGAGTGACTAAAGGCTGATTTATGCTCAGTTACGTAAGCGTAAGCTCAATTGCAAGAGGTCGCGCAAGCCCCTTGCGCGCCCCTTGCGCGACTTTTCACGTCTTGCGTGCGTCGGCCCCTTTTTCTAGACTATTGTTCTGGGTGTGAATTGCTTGGCAACACCCCCAACGCAACGCGTAAGCACCTAGCAATTCATGCTCCCTTTAGAAGCATGCAAGGGCCTTAAGTGAATGAGAGTGAGGTACAGTAGGTAGGTAGGTGGGTGTACATGTCAGTTTATGGTATAAATGATATGGATGAGTCTGATTCCTGGGTGGAGTGGGTCTGAGTCCTGGGTGGAGTGAGTCTGATTCCTGGGTGGATGAGTCGGAGCCTTGGGTGGATGAGTCGGAGCCTTGGGTGGAGTGCCTAATGTTTACCTGCAGGGTGGGACACTGGGATTCAGGGCAGGACTTTGATTCTTATGAGATTGCTCTGGCTTTTATACCGTCACAGCCATAAATAGGATCCACGCAGGAGTTTTTCCAGTCCTCCTGAGCTTCTGAGAAACACTGACACACACACACACACACACACACACACACACACACACACACACACACACACACACACACACACACACCACTTCCTTGTGACTCCTTCCAGCCTCTTTTGCTTTCTCCACTCATTATCTCTTTACCCTGAATTGTTCAGCCCTTCCTATCTCTTCCTTCTCGTCCTTCCTCTTGTGTGTGTGTGTGCTTTTTGTCCTTTCTCATCCCTGTATGCTCCCCTTTACCATTTTCAGTCTACTTATTATTTATATTCAGCTACATAACTAAATCTTAACATAACTAAAACTATAAACTACAGGCTTATAGGTAAACATGCTTCTTCCGGTTTATCTGATTTTTACCATTTAAACTGGTGAGATGTTTGTTTACTTGACTGCACTGAGTCAACTGACAGATTAAATTCATTTATTAGTGGGAAGGTCCAGGTGTGTGTGCTAAGATATGCTAACAATATGATATGCAGCCTAGACAGCCTGTCTTCTCATCTAGATAAAAATCACATCTACCCATCAATAAACGCAACACAAGACCGTCCTTTGTTATCTGACGATAAAGCCCAAAGACTCATTCATACATCTACTGTATCTATGCATCAGGAAGGCACCCTTCCCAAGGAAATAATGATTGATTGAGATGCTGCAATACTTATTTGTTAACCTGCCAGACAAAAAAGAAAAAGAAAGTGTAACATTTATAAATAACTTTAGAAATATTTTCTTCTTCTTCACATATTCACCTGATATGTGTCAGGTAACTAAACATGCTCCTCACGTTTATAAAAGCCTGTGTGTGCGTGTGTGTGTGTGTGTGTGTGTGTATGTGTGTGTGTTTGTGTGTGTGTGTGTGTGTGCGTGTGCGCACATGCATGGATGATAGCTGATGTTCGTGCCGGGAAATCTTTCCTTATCTTGCAGAGGTTTATACAGGGCTGTGGGTGGGGATAAAGATCAGGCCATAAACGAAAGTGTTAATACAAGCATGTGTGTGTGTGTGTGTGTGTGTGTGTGTGTGTGTGTGTGTGTGTGTGTGTGTGTGTGTTTGTGTGTGTGTTCATTACTTTGTCTGTCCATGTCACTGTTGAGTACTTATTGTTGTCAGTTTAGTTTGCATGTAGTCAGTATATAAATCTTAAAATGGAATCAATATGATTTAATGCTATTTATATAGTACATCCGCATACACACAAAATCACACACACACACACACAGAGTGAGAGAGTGTGTGAGAGAGAGAGAGAGAGAGAGAAGACCACTTGGATTTAAGAAATTTGTGATTTTGGTTGATTGATATAATGGCATTCCTGAAAGCTGAGTCACTTTTCTTTTTTGTGACGATGACACAGGAATCAGGCGTTTCTTTGGCACAGTGCCGTGTTGGTTGATATAACCTTTGGCATAGCCCCGTTTATCTGACTCCGAATCAGACCATTGATACAGAATGGCCTGGATGGCAGGGATCTAATGCACAGACACAATTCACAGGGCAGGGGTTGACACATGAAGAAAACTACACTGGGGAAATTACACACAATTCTTCGTAGGGATAGGCGCGCTCTACTTCAAAACAAATATATAAATGCGTTTTCGGGTGCAAGTAAAAGAATGTAAACTATTGGTAGAATGAAAACCACACTCTCAAGCTTTTCTCTTTTAACAATAAGACCAGTTTATTTTAGTACAGACGCGTTTTCGGCCTTACGCCATCGTCAGTGTGCGTCACACACTCGTCAGTAAATAAACTGGTCTTATTGTTAAAAGAGAAAAGCTTGAGAGTGCGGTTTTCATTCTACCAACCGAAATGACACACAACACACTGACTCCAAGTGGTAACAGACAATACACGCTGACTTTATCACCAAAAAGGGAGAAAAGGGAAAAGGAAAAAAAACATTAATCACAAAATGAATGAATGGGAGCTATACACAATCAATAATCGCACCCAGAACACACAACCCCACACACACGCACCCAGAACACACAACGCCACTCACACCCTACGATATTATAGTATGGTAATGTGCACATGGGTTTTAAGACAGCAGTAAGGAACTGAAGATTTGAGTTTGGCTTCCCACTCACATTAGGGGTTACATACACACACACACACACACACACACACACACACACACACACACACACACACACACACACACACACACACACACACACACACACACATACACACACACACACACACACACACACACACACACACACACACACACACACACAGAGAGAGCCTCCTCTCTACCACGATGCTAGACTGTCGTGTGTGTTTCAGTGTCAGCTGCACCCATCGTGTTTCTTGAGGGGCAAAGTCAAAAGGTCATAAACATGGAAACACTTCCCTGTTGGCCGCCGTTCACTCCACCTGGTAATCAGAAGGACCAAGAGGGTTACCTTCCCTACGGAGGAAAGACACAGTCACTGGACATACCCCTTAGGCAGCACCACACAATTTCACTGAATGTCTTTCCAGAGGAGCAGATCTGAAGACCAAGGTAGGGGAGTGTAGCCTACATAGTATTTGGACTCTGAGAGCAGAGTATGCTCTGAAAATCTGAAAAAAGAAAACCGAAAGATATCTCAAATCTGAACACACGTCTGGCACTGGAGCCTATACTCTGTACCGGAACTCGAGAACTGGATTCCTCCTGCTCTCTTTTGAGTTGGGCCTCAGAGGGTCGTTCTCTGCCAATTTTTATTTTTGCTGCTTTTTCTCTCCCGGGATTGACACAGTAATCAGTGGCTGCAGCCATGGTCCTCTTGACAAAGGTAAAGTCAACTGTCCTCTTTGCCCGTCCTTACTATTCGTACATCATACTGAGAGTTTAACGGGATTGGGATTAGCCTTAGAAAGTGAAAAAGATTGGGGTTAGCATTAAGGTTGGGATTAGATTTGGATTTGAGTTGAGTTTTTGGTTTGGGTTTTCTGAGCCGAGGTTTGGGTCGTCTTTGCTGGGTTGGACTTTGTTGAGCTTTGGATTTGAGTGGATATGGTTTAAGTGAACTTCAGTTGCTCTGTCGAGTCCCATCTTCAGGGGAGAGGTAAATTAAAGTAACACAAAGGAACAATTATACTTCAGGATTAGGGTTAGGATAAGCAGTTAAACCTTAAAATAACAGCTTGAAAAAAATTGGGGCTCTACAATGACTTTTAATATCGAGAATCGCCTCCCTGCCATTGCCATACCATAACTTCGTTCTGTAGTTTTGCCTGTGGCTGCCAGGCTTTCTACTGTCTGCCGAACTAGTAAGTAGCTTATTTGCCGTCTTGCTTTGTCTTGTGTTGCACTTGCTTGATGTTTGACTGTGTAAGGACAGTTGTTGAGTAACTAGTTTGTCATAATGTCAAAGTCAGCACATTTCAAGAGATTTCGTTAGTTTTAGCTGCTAGCATATCGTTAGCGAATAGCTATTGATCCGTTGTGCTGCTTAAATCTAGGGCAGTCTACCACCACAGGTGTGGTCTTGGCATCTGTTTGTTAATAGTGCCTTTAGACATTGCTCATAGTGCCTTAATCAGGGATGGGCAAACATCCATGGATGTATCTAAGTAAAAAAGTACTTTGATAAAAGACACAAAGTACTCAAGTTGTAAAACGATCAAAATGAAATACAAACTACAACAACCAAGACATGTAAAAATATATTTCCAAGGCAACATGACATCTTTTCACAGCAGCTTAACATGGCACGTTACAAATCTGTATTGAGTATTGAATTATGACGGGTAGTATTCAAGCCAGTTAGATGACTGTTGCTATGTCAAGATAGCCAAAAACATACATCAACTTTCTTGTCCTCCAATCAGAGAGAGCGACAAAGTCTCGTAATCAGATTTCTGCAAAAATACTGACCCCTATACTATTTTAATACAAATGACATAATTATTTGATAAGGCCAGTCAGAAACAAATGGTGAAATACTACTGTTGGGCTAGGTGGACAGTGACTTTGTTGAGTGTGTAATGTAATGGTTAGGACAACTTCAGTTCTGTGACAGTGTGTTTGTGTGTATCTGAGTTTTAACGTGTGTCTCTGTGAGTGTGTGTTTGTCTTTC
>NC_137914.1:1882665-1887665 GCF_963457725.1 Sprattus sprattus
ATAAGTCCTATGTATCTCACTACACACTTATCCCAATTATAAGTCCTATGTATCTCTCTACACACTTATCCCAATTATAAGTCCTATGTATCTCACTGCACACTTATCCCAATTATAAGTCCTATGTATCTCTCTACACACTTATCCCAATTATAAGTCCTATGTATCTCACTGCACACTTATCCCAATTATAAGTCCTATGTATCTCTCTACACACTTATCCCAATTATAAGTCCTATGTATCTCACTGCACACTTATCCCAATTATAAGTCCTATGTATCTCTCTACACACTTATCCCAATTATAAGTCCTATGTATCTCACTGCACACTTATCCCAATTATAAGTCCTATGTATCTCTCTACACACTTATCCCAATTATAAGTCCTATGTATCTCACTGCACACTTATCCCAATTATAAGTCCTATGTATCTCTCTACACACTTATCCCAATTATAAGTCCTATGTATCTCACTGCACACTTATCCCAATTATAAGTCCTATGTACTCACTACACACTTATCCCAATTATAAGTCCTATGTATCTCACTACACACTTATCCCAATTATACGTCCTATGTATCTCACTACACACTTATCCCAATTATAAGTCCTATGTATCTCACTACACACTTATCCCAATTATAAGTCCTATGTATCTCACTACACACTTATCCCAATTATAAGTCCTATGTATCTCACTACACACTTATCCCAATTATAAGTCCTATGTATCTCACTACACACTTATCCCAATTATAAGTCCTATGTATCTCACATGTTTTACACTGATCTCAGTCCATTAACATATATAGGCCCTGGTGGTCGGTATTAAACATTACCTACTGGTCTGTCTTGTAGCATTTGGGAATGCCAGAACTGTCCGGAATGATAACTCCAGCCGCTTTGGCAAGTATGTGGAGATCTTCTTCAACAAGAAGGGGGTGATCCAGGGGGCTCACATGGAACAGTATCTCCTGGAGAAGTCTCGGGTCTGCCACCAGGTAGGCTAACACACAGGGTCCCTCCTCTGTCTGTAGGAATGTCAGTTTTAGTAGTTGGTGGACGCTTTTGTCCAAAGCAACTTACACTATCAAGATGTATGCCAGTAGGAATGATGATTTCAATCAAGATTTGATTAAGATTAGATTTGTTTTAAAACGGAATGGAAATACATCATAAGATGTGTATTAGTAAACATTGGGAACGTCACAATCACTTTACTACAACACATCTTATTTAAGCAATAAGCCCCAAGAGGCCGTGTTTTGCGCTGATTTTAGAACAGGTAAGGGGAGTTGTTAGGCACGACGCGAAGCGGAGTGCCATTAAACCCCCTGACCTGTTCTAAAATCAGCGCAAACCACGGACTCGCGGGGCTTATTGCTTTTCTAAAACTGTTACTACAAATATTTGATATGCTTTCATAAATAAAGACAATTTAATTTAAGAAACAATAGTTTAATGATGAACCGTCATTCTTCCGCCACTAAAAATTATAGTTCCTAAATAAATCTTTGCCACGCAACCCTTGAAGCAACGCAACAGCCAGATGGAACACTGGGTATGAAATGCGCTATATGAATACACAGCCTTGCCTTGCAATTCGCTGCGCAGTAATATGGAATGTTATCATAGAATGTTATGAGGTCAAATTGTAAGGTTATGCTGGGTTTTACAACGGCTTTTAGCCAATGTTACATGCCTGTCTAGGGCTTTAGCATGTAACAAACATTTAAAAACACGGGCCGACAACGGAGTAAAAATAACCGTGAATTTATTGGACAAATAATTAAATAAATAACTAAGGCTCAAAATTAACACCACAAACAAAAACCCAAGGTCTTGAGAACAGGCCTCAACAGCCTGACGCTCTCTCCCGGTCTCTCACTCCGGTGAGTAGCGATCATTATGTTAGAGGCGCGGGCAGGGCCTAGCAGAAAAGAATGGTGGCAGACAACAGAAAATCGCGATCCCCAAAGCCAGCTCCCGTGTGATGAACCCCGGCCGCTTTTAAAGGGCCGGGACTTCTCTAACCCAATGGGATTGGAGTCCCAATCAGCAGGGCACCAACCTGTTTGCAATAAACAGAAAACAAAACAAAACGCACAGGCAAAAATAGACAGCCAGACCCACAGGGTCGTAACACCCCCACCACCAAAATTCAACATATAATGTTGATAAACAACAGGGCAAGACAGGGCCATAAGGACAGAACCATAAGCACATCATAAGGTCAGAATCAAAAGCACATCATAAGGACATCATAAGGACTGAATCAAAAGCACATAATAAGGACTGAATCATAAGGACATCATAAGGACTGAATCAAAAGCACATCATAAGGACTGAATCAAAAGCACATCATAAGGACTGAATCATAAGGACATCATAAGCACAACTTAAGGACTGAATCAGAAGGCCAGCACCATAAGGCCATCATAAGGCCGGCACCATAAGGCCATACTCATAAGAACAATATCATAAGGACAATCATAATCAGAAGGACAGAATCATAAGGACAATATCATAAGCACAGTACCACAACGACAGAAACAAAAAAATCTACACGGTTCAAACAAAACAGTTGCTCTGTCCCGATGTTTGTTCGTTCTTGAGACAAGTTATTTCTTTGGCTTTCTGCTTTTATTACCTCGGACTGAGTGTGTTGCCTGGAGAGCACAGAACATGTTCCGAAGTTTTGTTTTACAATGATGGACATGGGCAACACGATGACCAAATCCTAGCAATCACAACACTCACGCAAATCACGCCTCTGCGGAGAATTATCAGACGGGGAATTCCTCAATCTCTGCTGCGCGGTTGGAGGCTTGCGGCAGTATCTGGAACGCAACTTTTTAACTTTCCCTCCCAGGGACGAAAGGCATCGCTGCTTCAGCTGAGGCCCTCTCAGCTCCGTCATAGGAGTGCAATGGTGTAGCAACGTTGTACAAAAGGAGGTTTGGGATTGCGCTCATCCACTTTATAGCTGAAATCAGCTGCATTGTCCGCTGCAAAGCTGTTGTATGGTGGGGTTGTCAGGTAATTAGAGGCACTTCACCTGCCTCCACTTAATTGGTGACTTGCCTGCTGGTAACCACTCCGTTGCTGGTTCATGCCTGCTGTATCGCTTAAACCCTGTTTCGCGATACACGGAGGGCTGTCAAAACGGTCAAATTAGATCCACAGAAAATCCATAATCTGACGTCTTCTTCCCCACCCCAAAAATGAATGCTCAGAAAAGTAGTCCAAAAGCAGAGGAAAAAATTGAGAAGCCACGAACTTCGAGCATTTGCCACTTAATGCTCTGAACAAACAACAGTCATTTGTATAGGCCTACCGTCAACGGCACCGAACAGCGCAGCCACCAAGATGCGCACCAGGTGAAATAAATAAATAAATCTACACCACTTTGTCTGCCAATTAACCACCACCAAATCAAAGAAACGATCAAAACACTAACTCACTAGAGCTCAGCGAGCTTCCGAACAAAAAGTATTACGGGGAAATAAATAGGCAACGGACAACACAAAAACGAGACTGAGGATCAACAGGCAAAACCGAAAAAATCTATGCAATAAGACGGGTTCAAAGCAAAGGATGAGCCCCCATTTTGTTACATGCCTGTCTAGGGCTTTAGCATGTAACAAACATTTAAAAACACGGGCCGACAACGGAGTAAAAATAACCGTGAATTTATTGGACAAATAATTAAATAAATAACTAAGGCTCAAAATTAACACCACAAACAAAAACCCAAGGTCTTGAGAACAGGCCTCAACAGCCTGACGCTCTCTCCCGGTCTCTCACTCCGGTGAGTAGCGATCATTATGTTAGAGGCGCGGGCAGGGCCTAGCAGAAAAGAATGGTGGCAGACAACAGAAAATCGCGATCCCCAAAGCCAGCTCCCGTGTGATGAACCCCGGCCGCTTTTAAAGGGCCGGGACTTCTCTAACCCAATGGGATTGGAGTCCCAATCAGCAGGGCACCAACCTGTTTGCAATAAACAGAAAACAAAACAAAACGCACAGGCAAAAATAGACAGCCAGACCCACAGGGTCGTAACAGCCAATCACAATCAAGGATTTGAACAATCAGTTTTAGAAGATGTATTATTTTGTATACCTCTCCTTTTTATATGGTGCTGACCACCTTTCTATATATGAGTATTTGTTCTGTCTTGGGTTTAGTCTTGGTAAGATATGTGCATCTGTGGGAACTGCTGATGGTCGCCCTCTATTCATTAAGAGGCTAAGGCTAAAAAAAAATTGTCAGAATGCTTTATGGAATAAAAGTTTGAGAATTTTGCAAAGTAATAAACCAAAAAAAAAATGAAATGTTTTAGTCTGACTCTGAGCCTTTGGCCATACCCACGGATAGACTTTAACCCGAGGCTCGGTCCGTCACAGTGATGTACAAAGATCATGTCAAGAATTTGGGAATTTTGGGACTCTATAAGACCCTATCAGATTTTTAGTGGGATTTTGGAACGTGGTTGGATGATGGTAGGTAGCTAACGGTGACCTACTGATACTGATTCTGATTCTGTTCTGATTCTGATTCTGATTCTGATTCTGATTCTGATTCTGATTCTGATTCTGAATCTTCTGATTCTATGCTGTTCAGGCCTCTAAGGAGCGTAATTACCACATCTTCTACTGCCTCCTGCTGGGGCTACCAGAAGACCAGAAGAAGATCCTCTCCCTGGGAAAGGCAGAGGATTACAGCTACCTCCGAGCGGTACACTCGATACTTATATACTCATAAACTACACCTGTATCAGCTACCTTCGAGCGGTATACTCGATACTTATATACTCATAAACTACACCTGTATCAGCTACCTTCAAGCGGTATACTCGATACTTATATACTCATAAACTACACCTGTATCAGCTACCTTCGAGCGGTATACTCGATACTTATATACTCATAAACTACACCTGTATCAGCTACCTTCGAGCGGTATACTCGATACTTATATACTCATAAACTACACC
>NC_137914.1:1918956-1921456 GCF_963457725.1 Sprattus sprattus
GTTCCCAGAAATGCAGTTGCAGGAAAAGGCTTCACATAAACATCCATATGAACTTTTCCATTTGATGTAATGGTACTGGTTTCTAAGAATTGACTTTTTTTTTTTTGTCCAGAGAACCAGTGTTGTAGTGATGGGGGCAGGGGCAGCTGAAGAGTGTGTGTGTGTGTGTGTGTGTGTGTGTGTGTGTGTGTGTGTGTGTGTGTGTGTGTCTGTAGATGAGCCTGGCGTGTGGCGATGGGAACGGACATGTGACACCTATTGACTGATTATTGATTGGCTACCGTAGAGCGAGAGCCGGGATCCATGTGTGGCGGCTGTGCGCTCCCCCCCCCCACACACACACACACACACACACACAAACACACACACACACACACACACACACACACACAAACACACACACACACACACATTGGTTCCATCAGGGTTGCTACACTTTTTAGCTGCTAATTTTCCAGTTCATGGATCTAGCAAGAATGACGGGCAGGGATGGCACCATACATTAATATGTTCCTCTCTGTAGAAATGTGATTTAAAAGACGTGCAGTGACAATTGATCATAGAATAATGCAAACACATGGTTATAATATTGTAGTTCTTAATTAATTAATAACCTGAATCCATTTCTTTGTATTAATTACATTCACTGTTGCTGCCTTAACACCAATCACACAAATAGTAGACTACATTATTGCCTGCTGCAAATCTAGACTGAAATTTATATACTTAAATATACGATTCCAAGTTAGCATCGAGTGTACTAGGATTATTAACTGCCACTGACACTCACCATCTTATCACGCCATTCTTTAAACCCTTTACTAGTGATATTGAGCTGAGTCTTTTACGAGGATAAGCACACTCACTGTTAACTACCAAACAGTTTTATGTCATGTCATCATGGTCCATTTTAACTTGAAGCAATGAAGCCTTGTGTTTGAAGAGACAGTGCAAGGGGGCGAGTAAGGGGGTGAGTGGTCTGCTGGTGAGGGGGGTGAGTAAGGGGGTAAATCTGTGTGGACTGAGGCAGGTTAGTGAAAGAGCCTGATGAGCCACTGACATTAAGAGGGAAAGGAGGACAAGAGAGAGAGATGAAGTGTGCATGAAACGTGTGTGTGTGTGTGTGTGTGTGTGTGTGTGTGTGCGTGCGTCCGTGTGCATGGCTCTGTCTATGCATTCGTGTGTGTGTGTGTGTGTGTGTGTGTGTGTGTGTGTGTGTCTGCAAATTACCCATTAGCCTGTGACCTTGAGAGGGGATGTAACCAAGGTCGACACCAAAACAGGCATCTGATAGTTTCCTAAGTTTACTAATATTTGATTCTTTACTTGGTTTATACGCCATTTGGGATTATTCCAGACATCTCGTCTCTCCTGAAAGTTCCTGCGGTGTACCAAGGAGACTTGTTGTGAAGATTGCTTGCTATGAGATCTTTGTTTCTGTGAGTTATGGTTGATTTTTTACACTTAAGTGCCTCATCTCTTTCTTCTTATAAATGTTAGGAGAAATGTCTGTGATTAAATTGAAACATAACTGAAACAATAAATTCACTTCAGGTCCCTGGAGCTATCAAAGTTCCATCTTCGAAGCGAAACTTTTCTTATGGGTGAGTATAAATGGAATTTAAACAGAACCACAGTGTGTTATTGTTTTGACCCCACAGTAATTACGATGCAATTATAAGGTTTTTTATTAGTTAAACCCGGTGCGTTCAGCTAATCAATCGTGTCTCAGACAAATTAGTTCAGTCTGGTGTCTTATGCTGGGAAAGACTGAAAGCGTGTAGATCCTTGTCGTTGTAGGCAACAAATTACAATGAGAAACCACATCTCCACCACTAGATGGCACTGTGCAAAATCCAAAATGGATGTTCTGGATTCTAAGTTTGCCAAGATAGGGCATTATTTTCATGATCTGTCTGTTATGACTGTTTTTCTATTGTGTTTAAAAACACTTCATTTTAATCATACATTTTATTAATATTGTTCTCAACTAAAAATCCATTCTTCGTGGAAAATTAGTTCCAACTTGAAACATTTTTGCGGCCCACTAGAAAGGGCTGCGAGAGAAACACTAGTTCTAGAAGGTTATATGGTGGGCGGAGTCTCATTGGGGGTGTGGTCAGCCCATCCAGGCCTATGGGAAGAAGCCCTGAGAGTCAGCCAGTGGGCGGGACAGGTTATGGAACGCCCACTGCAGGATGGTGTCTACAGAGCCCTGCTGTAACACACACACACACACACACACACACACACACACAAATGAGGAACAAATACACAGAATAGCGTGAAATGCCCAAAATACACACTCAAAGACACACACTCAAAGACACACACACACACACACACAAACATGTGTTAAACAAATGCACACACACACACACACGGTGTTCTTCTCACCTCTCCTACCACAGAGTCGAACTCTTCTTTCCTCACAACTGAGGTAACTTGTTCTGCTCCATCACAAACCTTCAAAGAGAGAGAGAGAGAGAGAGAGGGATGG
>NC_137914.1:1928956-1933956 GCF_963457725.1 Sprattus sprattus
GTAAATATGAAAATCAGCTACATATATGCCTCAAGTAAGCTCCATGCTCCATTTTCCCCTGCATGTAAATTTAAGGAAAATCTTTAGCACATCGTATATGTCCCTAAAATTCCCTATATTTCAAAAATATTTCAAGGCAAACTGTTGTCATGACACCAAGAACTCACTTTTTTATCTGTTGGTTTGTCACAATGCTGTAGATAACATTTTTACAGTAACTGTGGCTGAATGGCCATGTGTGATCAGTAGTACAGTGTTAGTATTGTTAAATAGTATGCAGCTGACCTGGGTTCAATTCCTGTAACATGCTGTTGTAAGGCACTTTGGACGTTTGCTGTAGTTGCATTTAGGGGTCACCATGACTTACATATACAACTGTAATAGTGGGGAACTGTCTATAATTTCACTATATGTTTCCTTCATACATGCAAATTTCAATGCAAATGTTGTACTGCGCCACTTTGGTATAGTTGTATAGTATCGTTGGTAAAAATGCTGCAAACAAACAAAACCAAGCGAAAAATGTATGTATAATTTAATTTGTCTGTCAAAAAATCTTTGAATTTACAACTATCTAAATTGTGTCCCGTTTTGAGATGAAAGTAACCTGTTTTGAACAGAATATCAAAACGTCGGCAAAAGTTGCTGTAGTTGTAGAGAGTTTTGCTGGTGGTAAACATTGTGTGAGACGGTTATCTAAGCAATGGAAAAGTATCCACACTTTAGTTCACATAGTCTCATGAAATGCTGAATGTGTTAAGTGTTTAAAAAAAAAAAACATTACATGGTATTGAGACAAGTGTGAAATAATTGGAAAGAAACTGTAATTGGGACTTTCCTGTTCTGCTTCAGTGCCAGACTAGACTTTGACCTGAGAACTGAGGAGGGGAAGTTCCTTCTGGGTTTCACCTGAAACTGTCTTTAATCCTGGGGTGAACATTCCGCAGCTAGCATCTGCGCTATGTGACCACACCTGCGTTAGCCTTCCCTGCATGTGTGTGTGTGTGTTTGCTCACATTGCCCACTGGTGACTGCACCCTCTCCTCCTCACCAAATGCACAAATACACCACACTCACACACTATTCTGGCAATCTGGAAAATGCCAGATGGGCTGGCTTTAACACTAAAAGGTCTATATCCCTCGTCCGGGATATTTTTTTTTTTAGTTTTCGTCTTAGAGACATAAAAAGAACCACGGAAACATTGAACCCTTTTCTAATATTATTGCTGAGGTCTTCTAGAATAGAATCTTGACATGCTGGTTTCGGCCAGTCTTCCTATGTCTATGGTTGCATGCTTTGCCTGTACCCAGGCCGACTCTACACACACACGGACACACACATATACATAGAGACTTATTTTTTTAAACACAAGGTGTCACATTTTCAAATAAATCTTTTATTTCATGTTCTGGATCACAGGAGACAGTTTCACTTTTCACTGAGTTCATGTCATCTTACATCACCTTGCAAAACACGGGTTAGATCCAGAGAGAAATGTTGGGTGAGTGATAGATTGGCGGATGTCATGCAGTCTCTGGGCCAATCAGGTTTCAGGGTAAAGGCTCATGTCCTGCCCCTTCCTCCCAGTCATTCAGGAGAATTCAGATATAAATTAACAATTTGCTTTGTGTTACACAGATGTAAGTTAGTTTTACCACCAGTATGCTAATATAATCTATGGTAGACACTCCCCCAATACTGTTTTTATTAGGGAGCCACATCAGCTGCAGGGTTAATTAAAATGGATCATCCCAACTCACGACAAACAAATACATAGTTTGTTTATAGTTATTTTTTTTACATTTAAATACGGGAATAAGGGAAGATGAATTGGTCTGTCTTACTTAAAGTGGCCAGCAGGTACAACCTGACTGTGAGTCTAGCATTACCATGTGTGTATTAGTGCTTAGGAGAGTGTGTGTGTGTGTGTGTGTGTGTGTGTGTGTGTGTGTGTGTGTGTGTGTGAGTGTGTGTGTGTATGTGTGTATGTATGTGTGTGCGTGTGTGAGATGTATGTGTGTGTATGTGTTTGTGTGTATGTGTGTGTGTGTGTGTGTGTGTGTGTATGTGCATATGTGTGCGTGTGTGAATGTGTGTGTCTGTGTGTGTATGTGTGTATGTATGTGTGTATGTATGTGTGTGTGTGCATGTGTGAGATGTATGTGTTTGTATGTGTTTGTGTGTATGTGTGTGTGTGTGTGTGTGTGTGTGTGTGAGTGTGTGCTGGGGAGGAATGGAGGATGGCCCAGAGGATCAACCCCTGTCTGTTCCTATATATCCTTATCCATGACCCAATCCATTCACAAGCCCCGCCCAGTTAATCCAGAGGGCCACCCACAACCCCTTCCCCCGCAGGCACCAGATGTTCTTGCCCCGCCCCCAGTGGTCGTAAGGACCGCCCTCCCCACCTCACACACTCCCCTCATTCTCATTCAGGCAAACAGGCCAACATCCAATCAGAGAGGGTCCAGCTTGACTCTGACCAATAGAAAGCAATACAACAAGCATGTCATAAATAAGGCTGTCCAATCACGCAGTGTTAGCAGGAGCAGCGGGACTTGGGGGTGGAGTCTTCGGGTTGTTTGTCCAGTTTGATGTCAATCACTGGCACCACTGATTAAGGAGGGATTTTCAAAAGATGTCCAATCACAAAGCAGACGCCCCAACACACAGCCAATCAGCACACAGAGCAATCACTTGCAGCACGAGAACACTTTACTCGTGGACATCAACACTTTCCCAATCTATGCATAACATGTATCTGTAAACACCCCACTCCCTGTGAACATGTTCTCCCTATGTGTATGTGATTTATGTATGTATGTCTGTGAGTTGCAAAAGTGTATAAACTACTATGGATGACCTAAATTTCCCTTGGGATTAAAAAAGTTTCCATCTATCTATCTATCTATCTATCTATCTATCTATCTATCTATCTATCTATCTATCTATCTATCTATCTATCTATCTATCTATCTTTCTATCTATCTATCTATCTATCTATCTATCTATCTATCTATCTATCTATCTATCTATCTATCTATCTCTCAGAGAAAGGTCCCAACCTAGACCTAGACACAGTACGTGCTGATAAAATGGTTAAATGTTTCTTTAGATAAAGGCACAAATAAATAAATGTAACAAATTAAAGCACATGTGTGTGTGTGTGTGTGTGTGTGTGTGTGTGTGTGTGTGTGTGTGTGTGTGTGTGTGTGTGTGTGTGTGTGTGTGTGTATATGTCTGACAAGGAATTTCCCTGCTTGAAATCCACCAGGGGGCAGTGAGCACACATACACACACACACACTTAATATTGTGATGACATCATCTGAAAGGATACTGCCATCTTTGTTAGGTTCATCCAAACTTTCCATCCCTGGTAATGCGGCTGCAACACGTCGAAACAGCTGCAACAGACACACACACACACACACAAAGTTATCACAGTTGAACCATGCCAAAACACAGACAGGACATGCACACATAGACACAAGTCATACAGAGTCTCAAGCATTGACGTTCACAGCAAGAGAGAGAGACAGACACAAAGGGAGAGAGTGATAGAGAGAGAGACGGAGAGAGAGAGAGAGAGAGAGACAGACACAAAGGGAGAGAGTGATAGAGAGAGATAGAGAGAGAGAGAGACATAGACACACAGATATGCAGATAAATAGAGAGAGAGACACACAGACATAGATATAGAGAAAGAGAGGGAGAGACAAAAGAGAGAGAGAGAGAGAGAGAGAGAAAGAGAGGGAGAGACAAAAGAGAGAGAGACAGAGAGAGAGAGAAAGAGAAGGAGAGACAAAAGAGAGAGAGAGAGAGAGAGAGAGAGAGAGAGAGACATAGACACACAGATACACAGATTGAGAAAGAGAGAAAAAGAGAGAGCGCAAGAGAGAAAGAGAGACACATAGGCACACACACACACACACACACACACACACTCACCTGTTTGACGTTGCAGCCATTCTTGGCACTGGTCTCGATGAACATCACACTCAGCTCCCGTGCCTTTCTCTCCCCCTCCTCAGTACTGATCTGCCTGCTCACACACACACACACACACACACACACACACACACACACACGCACAGACACACACACACACACACACACACACACACACACACACACACACACACACACACGCACACACGCACACGCTCACACGCACACGCACACGCACACGCACACGCACACGCACACGCACACGCACACGCACACGCACACGCACACAAAAGTGAGTGAGTGAGCAGTGTTGCTTTATCGTGTGTCAGTGTGTGATGGTGTTTCAGTGTGTGTTTGTGTATCAGTGTGTGTGTGTGTGTTTGTGTGTGTGTGTGAGTGTGTGTGTGTGTGAGTGTGTGTGTGCCTTTCTGTCACCTTTTCTCCTCCAGATCTGTCTTGTTGCCCACTAACATGATGATGACATCACTTCCTCTCTCTGACCGCACCTCTTCAATCCATTTGGAGGTCAGCTGAAATGAGGTCACATCTGTGGAAAATACACACATCACACACACACTTTATGTCATTGTATGTCTGTGGAGAACACACACATCGCAAAACTCTGTGTCAGTGTGAATCTGTGGAGAACACACACATCGCACAACTGTCTGTCAGTGTGAATCTGTGTAGAACACACACATCGCACAACTCTATGTCAGTGTGTATCTGTGGAGAACACACACATCGCACAACTCTGTGTCAGTGTGCATCTGTGTAGAACACACACATCGCACAACTCTGTGTCAGTGTGTATCTGTGTAGAACACACACATCGCACAACTCTGTGTCAGTGTGAATCTGTGGAGAACACACACATCGCACAACTGTCTGTCAGTGTGAATCTGTGTAGAACACACACATCGCACAACTCTGTGTCAGTGTGCATCTATGTAGAACACACACATCGCACAACTCTCTATGTCAGTGTGTATCTGTGTAGAACACACACATTGCACAACTCTGTGTCAGTGTGCATCTATGTAGAAC
>NC_137914.1:1938956-1941456 GCF_963457725.1 Sprattus sprattus
TCGCTCGTGTGTATGGATGTCTGTGCACCTCGTCGGACTCACCGCTTTGCTCTCCTAAAAACACAAGTTTGAATTTCCGCAACGGGTTTCCGAAGTCATTCGCCACCGACATGACTGCAGTGATCTGACGTTAATTGCAACGATCCGTGCCGGGCCCGCCGGTGATCGGGGAGTGTAGATCAATTTTTTCCTCCGGTGCCCCGATCTGTGGCTATGTTGCGGCACCGTATTGCCCTGGCAATTAAAGATGTCTTTGCACATGCGTAGACCCCTCACTCCTTCTGCGCTCACCTTGTGTTTACGGAAGCGACTCAGTAGCTCGGCCGTGAGTTCAGTGTCGTTTTTCCAGAAGACGGACAAAACGGCAAAATTGCGTCTCCCACACTTTCCCCACCTACGCGCGTGTGCGCGCGCGTGTGCGAGAGAGAGGTTTGACGGGTGTCTGGTGTGAAAAAAGTTCCACAATGACCATCTGTTTTACTGCGATAACGCTTTGTAACCGGTTGAAGCAGTTTCATATTAGAAGGGCTGGAATGAATTAGCATGGGATTAACTGGGACATTAAACGAGGGTTAGTCCTTTTAAGTATCCAATTTTTATAAATTCTATTGGGAAAGTTGGAGAGTCACCAAACGTCTATCAAAAATGTTTTCTACAGTAACCAAAAAAAGAAAAAACAGAATTTTATTAGGTACATTTACAAATCATATGTTTTGTTAATAAAGTTAAAAAGGGAATTTAACATTGCAGAAAGAGAAATTAAAAGCCCAATACCTTTTTGCATTAGCAATACCAAGAAAACCTTAAGAGGTATTTTTGAAGAGTGGCTCTCCCTTTCCCTTACTCTCCAGATTCACAGGGCACATCTGATGGCATACACACACACACACACACACACACACACACACACACACACACACACACACACACACACACACACACACACACACACACACACACACACACACACACACACACACACACACACACACACATACACACAGACACACACACACACACACACACACACACACACACACACACACACACACACACACACACACACCCTTGCTCTCCAGATTCACAGGGCACATCTGATGGCATAAGAGGCTCTTACAAGGACATAACTATGCATCAGAGGTTCTTATAATTCAATTCAATTTTATTTAAATAGCGACAAAACAATAAAATTGTCTCATGACAGAGCCCGCTTAGAGCAAGCACAGTGGCGACTCATAAAAACTCCCTGAAGAAACGCGGCACATGTAAGATTTGTAGAAGAGTTGTAAACCTACTGCATCAAAATACATTTACAGCTCGTTGCCATTATGTTGACAACCATTTAAGGCTGTGCAAATCTAATGTAAAAAGATCACCATCATTCTGCGCAATCATTGAAATAGATGAACGCTCAGTTGTAATGTCTTGGTCTTTTGCAGTAGATCATAGCTCCATTATATCAAACGTATCGACTGCAATATGTTCACTCTGCTGTTTAAAAATACAAGGTTTTTTATCTGCAGCTGTAATTTAATTCTAAAGGTAAAATGAAAAAAAATAAAAAATACTCATGTGAACTCTGTAATGTCTGTAGCTAAGTACTATTAGTAGAATGAAAACCGCACTCTCAAGCTTTTCTCTTTTAACAATAAGACCAGTTTATTTTAGTACAGACGCGTTTCGGCCTTACGCCTAAGTACTTACAGGCATAAGACCACGCGTGAGTTCTCAGTGTTCGGTTTATTCCAGAACTGTCTCTTCAGTACAACACAACTTAATCCATACTCATGTGTAACGCTTCTTCTACACTTGGCCTAGAACAATGCCCTTGGTTTATGACCCTGACCTCTTCAGGTCACTACCTGTCATTACAAACTCTATATATGATATGCCTTTGTTTCACTTATTTTCATTTATTTTGATTATATTTCTCTCACCCAAAAACGCACATATGTAACTAGAGGCAGAGATTGCATCTCACTACCATGAAAACCATTTTGCGCTTAGAATGACAACTTTGACTTTTTTGTACTGGGGTCATGCATTTCAATATTTTTACAATAAAAACTACCTGTTGCACTCTTACCCTATCCTACAGCTTTACAGTATGCGTCAGCCTTGCTGGAAACCTATCTGGGTTGGATTGGTTTGCCTGATAATACTGTGCATCCATGTGAGTTGCACAAGGGGCTTTAGCGTCAATGGCAAGGGTCACCACAGGTCAGATGTTTACACCTTTACTTATTGCGACGATGTGATTGTCCCTACAGATGTATATGCTCTCTGGTTGCCATGCCATTGAGCCGGTCTCTTTGGTGTGGCAGTCAGAGCCCATGTTTGGCACCCCGTTGACCCGGGTTCGAGTCCTGGTGGGGTGATCATGCTCTCCCTTCACTACACTTAAGGGCAACACAGACACTAGACTGTTTTAAGACTGGCCTAAAAACCTTTTTATTCAGAAAGGCATTTCCTACTTTTTCAAAAACGTATAATTTTCTTA
>NC_137914.1:1943956-1951456 GCF_963457725.1 Sprattus sprattus
CACACACAACTATGCGTACATGCAAACAAACACACACAGCAACCTTACCCAGCATCCTGAGCAGCAGAAACTGCACCCCAATGGCAGACACACACACAAACACACACACACACACACACACACACACACACACACACACACACACACACACACACACACACACACACACACACACACACACACACACACACACACACACACGCACAGCAACCTTACCCAGCAGCCTGAGCAGCAGAAACTGCACCCCAATGGCAAAGACTTTCTGTTCCTGTGACACACACCTGCACAAACACACACACACACTTTTAGAGTTGTATGTTTGTGCATATGCATGTACATGTTTGTGAAGGTATTTTATGTCAGCACCAGCATGTAGAGTGGTGTGTGTGTGTGTGTATGTGTGTGTTTAGGCAATGTGTTGGTAAACCTTTGCAATAGCATATAGAGTGTGTGTGTGTGAGAGTGAGTGTGTGTGTGTGTGTGCGTGCGTTTGTGTGTGTGTGTGTGTGTTTGTGTGCGTGTGTGTGTGTGTGTGTGTGTGTGTGTGTGTTTTACCTAAGCACCAGCATGTAGAGAGGGGAGTTTGTTAGGCTGGCGATGAATCCAGCTGTGGCGATGAGGATCATTGCTGGAAGGAGGAGACTAGAGCAGCTGTTACCACACGACCCAGGGAGGGCGTGGCCTAAGCCAGCCGCTCCCACAATGCATCTGCAGTGGGTGTAGGCCTGAGTGGGGAAAAGGCAGAGAGAGTTTGTCAGTTTATCCATTAACAACCAGGTTCAACATTTTAGCCCAAAATATAATCAGGAAGCACGAGCCTACCTTCAGTATGGCTGTGTGTGTGTGTGTGTGTAGGTGGTTCTCTCTCCACATAGGGTTAAAGGTCATATCCAAACAACCATTTGTAGATGAGCATGTGGTAGTTAGTGTGTTTGTGTGTGTGTGTGTGTGTGTGTTTGTGTGTGTGTGTATGTGTAATAGTAACCACACACAGGGTTAAAGGTCATCTCTTAATGACCACGTTTGATAATGTTTATTTGTGCTTGTGTGTTTGTGTACCTGGATTCTGAGCGGCTCAGCTGGGTGCAGTGTGTAGTTGGTGCAGCCAGCGTGGCACGGGGAGATGTACTCTAGGTGGTTCTCTCCACACACAGGGTTAAAGGTCGTCTCCAAACAGGAGCAGTTGGAGGTGCACTCCAACACAGACCTTAAAAGATGCACAACACAAACAAAGACTCAAAGACACAACACAAAGAACGACGTTCCAGTCCTGAGTAGAATCACAAAAATGGCAGTTGTAGTGGTTGAGATCTCTTTGCCTATTGGTCAGTGGGTGAGATGTATTTGCCTATTGGTCAGTGGGTGAGATGTATTTACCTATTGGTCAGTGGGTGAGATGTATTTGCCTATTGGTCAGTGGGTGAGATCTATTTGCCTATTGGTCAGTGGATGAGATGTATTTGCCTATTGGCCATTCTCTGACCAATGGTGGCCGTGGCCCCCCCTGGCCACCACGTGGCTACGACCCTGGATGAGATATCCGTCGCTTTGGACAAAAGCGTCTGCTAAATGACTAAATGTAAATGTAAATGTAAATGTAAATGTAAATGTAAATGTAAATATCCTTACCCATCAGTCCAGGGATGTATGTTGACCACCCCCCCCCCCCCCCCCACACACACACACACACCCTTACACACACACACACACACACACACACACACACACACACACACACACACACAACAGACACACACACACACACACACACACACACACACACATACCCATCAGTCCAGGGATGTATGTTGACTCCCACCACCTCCTGCAGACGGCAGCCCATGAAGAACAGTGGTATGCCCAGCAGGATGGACACTGATAGTGCCGTCATGGAGACCCAGGGGATGGCTTTAGCCGAGGGCTGGGCCTTCTTCATGACCACGCCTCCTAGCAGCATGCCCACGGCAACAGCAGGAAGGTTCATCACACCTGAAGAGACGAAGCACCACTCAGAACCAGAACCAGAACCAGGAGGACCACAGAACCAGGAGAACTAGAGTGCCAGAACCAGAAGGAACCAGGAGAACTAGAGTGCCAGAACCAGGAGGAACCAGGAGAACTAGAGTACCAGAACCAGAAGGAACCAGGAGAACTAGAGTACCAGAACCAGAAGGAACCAGGAGAACTAGAGTACCAGAACCAGAAGGAACCAGGAGAACTAGAGTGCCAGAACCAGAAGGAACCAGGAGAACGAGAGTGCCAGAACCAGGAGAACTAGAGTGCCAGAACCAGGAGAACTAGAGTGCCAGAACCAGAAGGAACCAGGAGAACTAGAGTGCCAGAACCAGAAGGAACCAGGAGAACTAGAGTGCCAGAACCAGGAGAACTAGAGTGCCAGAACCAGGAGGAACCAGGAGAACTAGAGTGCCAGAACCAGGAGAACTAGAGTGCCAGAACCAGAAGGAACCATTAGAACTAGAGTGCCAGAACCAGGAGAACTAGAGTGCCAGAACCAGAAGGAACCAGGAGAACTAGAGTGCCAGAACCAGAAGGAACCAGGAGAACGAGAGTGCCAGAACCAGAAGGAACCAGGAGAACGAGAGTGCCAGAACCAGGAGGAACCAGGAGAACTAGAGTGCCAGAACCAGAAGGAACCAGGAGAACTAGAGTGCCAGAACCACAGAAGCAGGAGAACACAGACTGGACAAAAGCAGGAGTTGAATGGAGAGCAAAGCAGCATGTACTGACTGAATATTGAGGGAGTAAAGTAAAGTGAAGTGAAGTGAAGTGAAGTGAAGTGAAGTGAAGTGAAGTGAAGTGAAGTGAAGTGAAGTGAAGTGAAGTGAAGTGAAGTGAAGTGAAGTGAAGTAAAGTGAGAGGTGAGATGAAGTGAAGTGTGAACCTAAAGGAACCTAAAGTGAAATGTATTGACATAAATGAAGTGTATTAAAGTGTATCAAAGTGAAGTGAGATTAAATGAAGTGAAGTGAAGTGAAGTGAAGTGAAGTGAAGTGTACAGAGGGAACGTAAAGTGAAATGTATTAAAGTGTATCAAAGTGAAGTGAGATTAAATGAAGTAAAGTAAAGTGAAGTCAAGTGAAGTCAAGTGAAGTCAAGTGAAGTAAAGTCGGGTCGGGTCGGGTCGGGTCGGGTCGGGTCGGGTCGGGTCGGGTCGGGTCGGGTCGGGTCGAGACGAGTGGAGTGGAGTGGAGTGGAGTGGAGTGGAGTGAAGTGAAGTGAAGTGAGATTAAATGAAGTGAAGTGAAGTGTATAGACTGACCCATCAGGAAGCTTCCCTTAGCAGCGGAGGTGCCGAACTGCAGCTCCAGGTATTTCCCCAGGAAGGTGGCCAAGCCCGAGATCACACACGAGAAACAGCACTGAGACAACACCAGCAGCATGAACACTGGGTTCATCATCAGCCTCAGAAAATGCCTGGGGAACACTGACACACACACACACACACACACACACACACACACACACACACACACACACACACACACACACACACACACACACACACACACACACACACACACACACACACACACATACACACACCCACACCACACACACACAAACACAAACACGGACAGTAGTGCAATGAAACGACCCTAGTAGCATAGAGCAGTTTGAGAAAACACCTGGGAAAATACATGCAGACATGCTTAAGCTCTTACTCTTGATAATGCTGATTAAAGACGTCTCCAGCGTGATTTTGTTCCCTTTGAGTGGGTCTGTCTCTGTCGCAGTGACCTAAAAACCAAAGACAAGTTACAGACAGCAGAGAAATGACCTCAGATCCCCTGGGCATGACGATTACACAAGCCAGGTTAGACACCAACACAGGACTGAACGAGAGCTAATAACACTAGACATCATAACACATCATAACACTACATATAATAACACTAGATATGATAACACTAGACATCATAACACTACATATAATAACACTAGATATGATAACACTAGATATAATAACACTAGATATGATAACACTAGACATCATAACACATCATAACACTACATATAATAACACTAGATATGATTACACTAGACATCATAACACTACATATAATAAAACTAGATATGATAACACTAGATATAATAACACTAGATATGATAACACTAGATATGATAACACTAGACATCATAACACTATATATCAGAATACTACACATCATAACACTACATATAATAACATTAGATATGATAACACTAGACATCATAACACTACATATAATAACACTAGATATGATAACACTAGACATCATAACACTACATATAATAACACTAGATATGATAACACTAGATATAATAACACTAGATATGATAACACTAGACATCATAACACTATATATCAGAATACTACACATCATAACACTACATATAATAACATTAGATATGATAACACTAGACATCATAACACTACATATAATAACACGAGACATAATAACACTAGACATCATAACACTACACATCATAACACTAGATATGATAACACTGGACATCATAACACTAGACATCATAACACTACATATAATAACACGAGATATGATAACACTAGACATCATAACACTATATATCAGAATACTACACATCATAACACTACATATAATAACATTAGATATGATAACACTAGACATCATAACACTACATATAATAACACTAGATATAATAACACTAGATATGATAACACTAGACATCATAACACTACATATAATAACACTAGATATGATAACATTAGATATAATAACACTAGATATGATAACACTAGACATGATAACACTAGACATCATAACACTACATATAATAACACGAGATATAATAACACTAGACATCATAACACTACATATAATAACACGAGATATAATAACACTAGACATCATAACACTACACATCATAACACTAGATATGATAACACTGGACATCATAACACTAGACATCATAACACTACATATGATAACACGAGATATTATAACACTAGACATCATAACACGACACATCATAACACTAGACATCATAACACTAGACATCATAACACTAGACATCCACACAAGCCTGGGAGAGAGACAAACTCTCTGCCCCTATCAACGCAGTTACCCCTATACAAGACTGGGGTCAAGGGTCGCGGAGTAAAGTATACACTTACCTCTTCGGGCGCGGCTCCGTGGCGGGGGAAGAGGAAGTAGGGAGTGGATGTGAGCAGCAGACTGGTGGAGGACACCAGCAACCCCATCCACCACGCCCCCACCCACCGTGGGTCAGACGGACTTAACTCCAGCTCTGCCTCTGGGCGGGGGACACACACATGTATTTATTCATTCTGTCACCTCATTATTGATTGATTGACTGATTGATTCATTGATTGATTCGTTCATTCATTCACTCAATTATTCATCTATTTGTTTATTCACCACTGATGTATCTATTCATTCATTCACTTACTCAATCATTCATGCAATTATTCCCTTACTCAATCATTTATGCAATTAATCACTTACTCAATCATTCATTCATTCACTAAATTATTAATCTATTTGTTTATCCACCACTGATGTATCTTTACATTCATTCACTTACTCAATCATTTATGCAATCATTCACTTACTCAATCATTTATGCAATTATTCACTTACTCAATCATTCATTCATTCATTCATGCAATTATTCACTTACTCAATCATTCATTCATTCATGCAATTATTCACTTACTCAGTCATTCATTCATTCATTCATGCAATTATTCACTTACTCAATCATTCATTCATTCATTCATGCAATTATTCACTTACTCAATCATTCATTCATTCATTCATGCAATTATTCACTTACTCAGTCATTCATTCATTCATTCATGCAATTATTCACTTACTCAATCATTCATTCATTCATTCATGCAATTATTCACTTACTCAATCATTCATTCATGCATGCAATTATTCACTTACTCAATCATTCATTCATGCATGCAATTATTCACTTACTCAATCATTCATTCATTCATTCATGCAATTATTCACTTACTCAATCATTCATTCATTCATTCATGCAATTATTCACTAACTCAGTCATTCATTCTTTGAATGTTTCACTTACTCAGTGAATCCCTCATGCCATCATTCTTTCATTCCTTCAACTCATTTAAGCATTCATACATACAGTCGGGAAAATAAGTATTTGAACCCCTGCCGATTTTCCAAGTTTGGCCACTTGCAAAGAAATGTGTGATCTAGAATTGTAATGGTAGGTGTATTTTAACAGTGAGAAACAGAATATCAACAAAAAAATCCAGAAAACTGCATTTTATAAGATTTTTGACTTTATTTGCATTTGATGACTGACTGACTGACTTACTGACTGATTGATTGATTGATTGATTGATTGATTGATTGATTGACAGACACTCACTTGAGTCGATACGGTCCACATCCACATAGATCCTCAACATGATGGAGCCCATAAGGTATCCAAACGCAGGACCGAAAATAGAGACTGAGAACAAGATGGCTGCACACACACCAATACACAACAGACACACACATTTACACACACACACACACACACACACACAAATGCACACACACTCTCAGACACACAAACATACACAGAACACACAGACAACAGAGGGGAAAGACACATTATGCAAAATGTGATTTACACATAAAACACAGAAGGGAGAGAGAGAAAGAGAGAGAGAGAGAGAGAGAGAGAGAGACACACACACACACACACACACCATACCAATATAGAGGGCGGAGTTTCCTGGCTCTGCAAAGTCATCGATGTAAGAGATTCCAAGAGGCTGTATGGGGGCGGAGCCAAGGCCAAAGAGCAGCTGGGCGGCGGCCATAAGCTTCCACGACACACGCTGATGCAAGGCATGCTGGGAGTTCAACGCATGGCAACGCAGCGGTGAGGAGGAGTTTCCATTCAACACACACATGTCACCATTCTCCTCTGTGTACAGACACACATACATATGATAAACCTAGACATACACACACACAATCACACTGGCAGTATTTAAACACTCATTTTGACCCTCTGAGCACAGACACACACACATGGATTAAACCTAGACATTCATAATCACACTGGCAGTATTAAAACACATTATGATCATAACCCAGATACACACACACCCAATCAGTACTGCAAACCCCCAAATTATTAAAACACAAAAACACACGCTATCATAATACAGACAGATATTGTCATACATGTGTATCCCTTCAAGTTCAGATAAGACAAACCTGCAAGAGCTGAGTTATACTGGTATGGCTGAGACAGGAAATGAGGTAAGGCTAGCAGACCAGCACTTCCTGCCATGAGGAGACCACCCATGCCAATCACACGAGGCCGGTGCACACGGTTGCCTAGGTAACTCACAAACACCACCAGCAGCAGGTTTCCAACCTGAGGAGAGATGATATGTTCTCACAGAAATGGTATAGATACAAACATACACACACATCTGCACTAGCACACACA
>NC_137914.1:1956456-1963956 GCF_963457725.1 Sprattus sprattus
ATGGCGATTATAATGGCCATTGCAGTGACCGTTGCTAAGGCCATTGCTGAGACTATTGCTTTGGCTGTATGTATGGCTGTTGCTGAGGTTGTTGCTATGGTCCATTGTTCTGGCTGTTGCTAGGACAGCTGCTTGAGGTGAAAGAGCTCCGCCTCTTGCTGCTTCCAGAAGGCAAAGCTGCGTGTGATGAAGCTGCTTGCCTCCTCATCATCGTCGCCAGCGACAACCCTGTCCTGCTCCAGAGCGGAGCTGTCGACCTCCAGCCGCGGTACCACCAGGTGGCGCCCCGACCTACACGACCCCCCCCTACACACCGCATCCCCACTGGCGAAGAATAGGGCCTTGATATCCTCGAAGCCGTCCCCCCAGTTCCGTCTTCCTGCCTTGATCTCCTGCAGCACGACCGCGTGGAACCCCCGCACCACCTCCCACGGATACCGCCCCACGTGGTCGAACACCTCGAAGCACAGCAGGTGCCGCATCTTACGCTCGTCCGCGGGCAGGTCGCACTCCAGCAGCCGCAGGTAGCCCAGCATGAACAGGTCCAGAGTGAGCTTGCTGTAGGGCACAGTGCCCCCATCTGCCTGGGAGAGGAACTGCTCGGGGGAGTAGGTGAGGCGATTGTTGTCTGGGCAGGCGCTGCTGGGGCCCTGGTGAACTGAAGCCCGGCTACTGACGCTATGGCAACATCGTCTCCAGGTGCTGATCAACTTGTGCGCAAACATCATCTGCCTGCAGACCCTGTGCATCGAGCTGCAGCAAGCTTGGGGGTCAGCTGCTAAGCCTAGCTGCTTAAAGTTATGGCTGGCCTTGGTACATGCTGGAAGATTCTGGTACACTAAGTTGTTGCTGGCCTTTGAATCTGATGCCAGATCCTGATGCATCGAGTTGTAGCAAGCTTGGGGGTCAGGTGCTTGGCCAAGCTGCTTGAAGTTATGGCTGGCCTTGGTACATGCTGGAAGATTCTGGTACACTAAGTTGTTGCTGGCCTTTGAATCTGATGCCAGATCTTGATGCATCGAGTTGTAGCAAGCTTGGGGGTCAGGTGCTTGGCCAAGCTGCTTGAAGTTATGGCTGGCCTTGGTACATGCTGGAAGATTCTGGTACACTAAGTTGTTGCTGGCCTTTGAATCTGATGCCAGATCCTGATGCACTGAGTTGTAGCAAGCTTGGGGGTCAGGTGCTTGGCCTAGCTGCTTGAAGTTATGGCTAGCCTTGGTACATGCTGGAAGATTCTGGTACACTAAGTTGTTGCTGGCCTTCGAATCTGATGCCAGATCCTGATGCACTGAGTTGTAGCTTGTCTGTCCCTGTGGCGGCACACTCAGTAAGCTGGAGCTGAGCTGGGTGTCTGTTGGGAGGATGTGGTGTAGTGAGCCGTCCCTGAGTTGGGTATCTGGGGCTGTGCTGTGGTACTGCAACTCACCGCTGGTGGTGGGCTCTGCTGCCCCCTGCAGGCCTGGAATGTTCCCGTGCTCGTGAATGCCGAGCGTAAGCTTGGCCCTCAGGCTGATGGCGTAAGCGGACCTCTTCCAGTGGCTCAGGAACAGAACCACAATCCGTTCCTTCCTCAGGCTGCCCGAGTCCACAGGAGGGCAGCGGTACTGGACGGGGGCGCCGGAGTTCCTGCCGAGGTTGGGGTCAAAGTTCACATTAGGGTCAGAGGACGGGTTGACCCTGAGGCAAGGGGCATTTGGAGCATGCTCGGCTCTCTGCCCGTCTGTCTCTGTGGGAACAGACAGGAGCTGTTGCCTGTCTGTTGCCGTGGAAACCTGGTTTATACCCTGGTAGCTTTGCACCTGTGGGTGACTCAGTCTGCCGGTCAGTGGGTGCATGACCCCCGTCCGGCTCTCAAAGTTCACCCTGAGCAGGCGCACCGACACGCCCGCCTGCTGGATCTCCCTCTGCACCCTCTCCCTCCTGTTGATGCCACCCTGTAGTTGCACCAGAGGGGCAAGAGGAAGGGGCGAGGGGGCCAGGGACAGGGGTAGGCTGATGTTCGGGTCGCCCCCCAGCCCCTCATTGATGCTCTGCTCCGATAGGGTGCTGAGGAGATGATTCAGACTCCTGACGATGCCGTAGATACGGGTGTACCAGGCGGGCAGGGAGAGGGCACCCTCGTTGCCAGGCGACAGTGGCTGGGGTTGCGTGTTGATGGTTATGTTGATGACAGGGGCAGGCAGGATGGCCTGGAGCCTCTCAGCCAATCGCGTGAGCTCGGCCTCGTAGGCGTGGAAACGCTGTTGCTCCGACGCGCTCTCGATCTGACGCTCCAGGAACAGCAGGTCGTCCTCGGTCAGCAGCTCCCCGAATGGCCCCAAGAGGGCGCCGTGCACCTGGGAGAACCTCCAGCCTGGGTCCTGTCCACACAAGCACACACATTCATACCACAGGTGCCAGCATGTGAGTCCAGTCCTGATCTTCTGCTGAACCAGCCTCAGGTCCATTACAACTTACAGTTCACACATGTCTTAAGTGCAGTGGCATGAGTAGGGCAACAGTACAGGTAGGAATATGTTGTTATCACCCATGTAACTGCACCTCAACACCTACGTCCCTGACCTGTGGAGTGCCCCAGGGCTCAATTTTGGGTCCACTTCTATTCAACCTTTAAATGCTACCACTTGGACAAATCTTAAAGAATAATTTGATCTCCCATCAAAGCTATGTTGACGACACCCACATTCAATCTCTTTGTCATTGTCTCGAGCAAATTAACCACCAGAAATCTCAGAACTTTCTCCATCTGAACTAAGACAAAACTGAAGTAATAATTTTTGGTAAGAAGGAGGAAAATTGTAGGATTGCCACGCTTCTAAACAAAAAAGGACTTAAAGCAAAGGATACTGTCAGAAATCTTGGTGTCCTTATAGACAGTGATCTACATTTTAACAGTCACATGAAAGCAACTTCTGAATCTGCATGCTACCATCTCAAAACCATTGCCATACTTAGGGGTTTTAGGTCAAAAGATGACTTGGAAAAACAAATTCATGCCTTTCTCTCCAGTAGGGTTGATACTGAAATGGGCTGTTCACAGGCCTTCCTAAAAAAAACTTAAACAGCTTCAAATGATACAAAATGCAGCAGCTAGAATTCTTACAAAAACAAAAAGAACTGACCACATAGCCCCTATACTGAAATCCCTGCACTAGCTCCCAGTAAGTTACCGGATTGACTTTGAAGCACTGCTGCTTGTTTTCAAGTCACTTAATGGGCTGTGCCAAAGTATCTATCTGACATGTTTCAGCAGTACGTACCGCTCAGATGTTTCAGATCGCAGCATAAATATCTTTTAGTAAAACCCACTGTCTGAACTTAACAGGGTGAAGCAGCACTCAGCCACTATGCGGTTCACCTCTGGAACAAACTTCCAGAAGACATCAAAAACACTCACAACACAACAGTTTTAAATCTTCATAGAGTGAAGACCAAACTTTCCTCAGATGCCTTCTGCTAACTGGCTATGAACAGTTCCTTTAAGCATTATTGCCTACTATAGTAGACTTATGATTTATTATAATTTTGTATGCCTTTATTTCCTATCTTTTACTGTTTTTATGATCATGTACTAACATTTTGCTTTTATTCATGTCAAGCACATTGTATTGCCGTTGTATTGCCACTGTGTATTTATTATGTGAAGCACATTGTATTACCACTGTGCATGAAAATAAACTTGCCTTGCCTTTATCATTGAGGTTTAGCCAATCTTGGCAGTCCAGACCATAGATATCATATATACGCAAAGGCTAGATGTCTTACGGCGGAGTCTAGAACGTCCGCACATGTCGGCCATCTTGAGTCAGGGAAGTGTTCTGGCAGGATCAGTGGTACCTGAGGAAAGGTCAGTGATCTGCAGAAACACTAATACTTTTATCTAGCTGAAATCATGACGGATTTACAAATGGTTTGGTTTCTTACAAACTTTATTAACGTGGTTATAATTCTGGATGCTTTTTTGATATTTTTTAGAAAATAACATAAATATGCAGTGTAATAACTACATCTCTCATGTTTATAACAAACCAACCCGTTTAAAAATCGGTTGGAAATCGGTCACATTATCGTTATTTAAAAAACCACTACCAACACAATGTTATGGGTGAGCTAGCTGCCCTGCTGCAAGATGGCAGCCATGTGCGGACTTTCGACTCCGTCGGCCAGAAACGCGGGCAAGACATCTAGCCTTAATATATGATATCTATGGTCCAGACAGGCAGTAGACTGATACAACATCCTGAACACCAGGGGGCGATGAAGGGTAAGAAGTACCTTATGCTGCTGATGCTCCTCACTGAGTCTGGCATTCAGCCGGCGCACCATAACCTGCCTCTTCCACTCTGGGATGGGCCTCCCCTCTGCATCTTGGGTTGGCACCAGGGTGTCCACATCCACCAGCACAGCACCCTCTGCTGGACACAGCAGGAGCGCGTTCTCTGCTTTCTGACAGAATAAAGGACATCATGTGACATAAGGCTTAGTATGCTTAAAACCTGTCTGGTGATGAAATAAAAACATAAAAAAAATGTTTTAGTGTGTATAGAAGTGTTTGATAGATGTATGATGATGATGTAATGGTGATCATACTGTATGTGTGTAGCGATGCGAATGTGTAACATTTGAATAATGGCGGTGCAGACTGAGCACTGTTTACTGTGGGGGTTAGTGTGTGTGTGTGTGTGTGTGTGTGTGTGTGTGTGTGTGTGTGTGTGCGTGTGCGTGTGCGTGTGCGTGTGCGTGTGCGTGTGCGTGTGCGTGTGCGTTTGCGCGCGCGCGTGTGTGTGTGTGTGTGTGTGTGTGTGTGTGTTGACTGCAGGGGTCAGGTTCTTGAGTATTGACTGACTTAGATGATGACTATAATGTTTACAGTCTGCTTGGTGATTGTGTGATGCTAATATAATATACATTATTTATATAGCACCTTTCATGCTAAATAATGCAGCTCAAAGTGCTTTACAGCAAAAACATTACGTTGCATAAGTGCAAAATAAAAAAAAATAAAAATAATAATGACAATAATAATTTAAAAAATTAGCATAAAGATAGTAATAGAGTGCATAAACATGAAACAAATAAATACAAATTCAATACATAAAAGGCATAGCATAAGATAAAATAAAAATAAAACTGTCTGTGTAATGTTACCATTATGCGTAATGTCTGTGTGATGTCTGTGTAATGTTACCATTATGTGTGATGATTATGTGATGTCTGTGTAATGTTATCATTATGCGTGATGTCTGTGTAATGTTACCATTATGTGTGATGTCTGTGTAATGTTACCATTATGTGTGATGTCTGTGTAATGTTACCATTATGCGTGATGTGTTTGTGATGTCTGTGTGATGTTATCATTATGTGTGATGTCTGTGTGATGTTATCATTATGTGTGATGTCTGTGTAATGTTATCATTATGCGTGATGTCTGTGTAATGTTACCATTATGCGTGATGAGTTTGTGATGTCTGTGTGATGTTATCATTTTGTGTGATGCGTGTGTGATGTCTGTGTGATGTTATCATTATGTGTGATGTCGGTGTGATGTTATCATTATGTGTGATGTCTGTGTAATGTTACCATTATGTGTGATGTCTGTGTGATGTCTGTGTAATGTTGTCATTATGTGTGATGTCTGTGTAATGTTACCATGATGCGTGATGAGTGTGTGTATAGCTCCTTACTGTCTGTCCAGTGAAGACAGCTGTGATACCAGCGTGTCTCAGGGACCTCAGAGCTCTCAGGTGCGGGGGGACGCTGCTGTCCTCTTCTAGCAGGTGGCTGTAGGGGAGGACATCAGCTCTCAGGTGCGGGGGGACGCTGCTGTCCTCTTCTAACGCGTGGCTGTAGGGGAGGACATCAGCTCTCAGGTGCGGGGGGACGCTGCTGTCCTCTTCTAACGCGTGGCTGTAGGGGAGGACATCACTGTCCTCATCTGAGGTATATGTCATGTTGAAGGAGGTGGCCACTAGAGGGAAACGTGTAGTGAAGGAGTGGTGTTACTATAACAGGAGAGAGGGGTCGATCATCAATCAATCAATCAATCAATCAATTTCAATTTTATATAGCGCGTCTCTATATACCCGAAGATGCTTTACAGAGTAGTCCGGTCCAGTCCATTCATTCAGACAGTCGTACCAGTGGTGGTAAGCTACGAGAGTAGCCACAGCTGCCCTGTGGCAGACTGACGGAAGCGTGGCAGCCAATCAGCGCCTACGGCCCCTCCGACCACCACCATCATTCATTCCAACATTCATTCAGATTCATACGATGTAATGTGATGCATGCATTATCATCTGGAAATAATATCACTATCATGATATCACTGTCATGTTATGACGTAGGGGTGGTGGTGACATGATGACATGACACGTGTCATGATGATGTAATGGTGATGTCAGGATGATGTCATGATGACACCATTGCATGGTGGTGATGACATCATGGCTGACCTGTGGACGCCAGGTGCATCTGCTGCATAGATGAGACAGTCGTTCGGGCAGTTGCCGTGGTGATAGCTGAAGTTGAAATGGAGGGCGGAGTCGCCATGGTGACGTCTAAAGATGGTGGGAAGAGTGGCGTTGCCATGGCAATGGATGGCGGAGAGGGCGGGGAGCGGGGTTGAGGGGGCACCTGCTTTACCGGCTGCTGGCAACAAAAGAGGAAAAGGAGCTTGAAACAGCACACCTGGTGGACTAGTGAGTACCTCACCTGCTGGAGCCACCTAGTGGGGTAGATGTGTAGTGTTCAATTGAGATCAACAGCCAATCAGATTACACTCCTCCCTTCTGTGCCCCTGAAGCAATGTGCTCATTGGCTAAAATAGTGTATGGCTCAGCTTGGTACACACCCTGGAGTCACAGACTGTGCCTTTAACTAGGCACACACAACTGTGTGTAAGAGTTTACTGTACAAGGCAAGTGAAGTCACAGGCTGGAGCTTCAATGAAGCACACACAGCTGTGTGTTAAATGGCAAGCAAAGTGAAGTGGTTGCTCTGTGTGTGCTCTGTAGAGGACGGTGGTGTAATGGGGTCACCTTGTTGCCTTCCATGGCTGTTCTGGAGGTCCTGAGGAGGCTGAGGAGGCCTGATGATGATCAGGAGTAGACCAGATGTCTATGGTGCGATGATGATGATGATCAGGAGAAGACCAGATGTCTATGGTGCAGAGGGTTTGGAAGATGATGATGATCAGGAGTAGACCAGACGTCTATGGTTCAGAGGGTTTGGAGGACTTGGCTTCCCTCAGGCTGAGGCGCACTGAAGTGTTATATGGTCCTCACACACACACACATACACACACACGCACGCATGCACGAACACACACAGACACGCACACAACTAGTGAAGCAATGATATCTAAAAGCAACAGAACACCCAAAGTTGTGTGTCACCGCAAGTTACATCACAGCTGAAGCGCGTCATGGCTCTCACTTTTCAGCCCGTGCCTGAAACACGCATTACATGCACACACACTAACACACACACACAAGTTAATCT
>NC_137914.1:1966456-1968956 GCF_963457725.1 Sprattus sprattus
GTGTGTGTGTGTGTGTGTGTGTGTGTGTGTGTGTGTGTGTGTGTGTGTGTGTGTGTGTGTGAGAAAGAGAAAGGGACAGTAGGCTTTAAGGGTTGTAAGAGGTTGCAGGAGGGTGTGTGTGTGTGTGTGTGTGTGTGTGTGTGTATGTCCGTGTGTGTGTGTGTGTGTGTGTGTGTGTGTGTGTGAGAGAGAGAGAGAGAGATATTGAGAAAGAGAAAGGGACAGTAGGTTTTAAGGGTTGTAAGAGGTTGCAGGAGGGTGTGTGTGTGTGTGTGTGTGTGTGTGTGTGTGTGAGAAAGAGAAAGGGACAGTAGGCTTTAAGGGTTGTAAGAGGTTGCAGGAGGGTGTGTGTATGTATGTGTGTGTGAATTATTAAGAGCGGGATTAGATGTCTGGAAGGGCACACACAGAAGAGGGTCCATGGGTGTTCATGTGTGTGTGAGTGTGTTTGTATGTATGTGTGCTTTTGTTTGTTTGAGAGTGTTTCTCTGTGTCTGTGCGTCATGACTTGTTTTGAAGTTGTGTGTGTGTGTGTGTTCATGTGTGTGTGTGTGTGTGTGTGTGTGTGTGTGTGTGTGTGTGTGTGTGTGTGTATCATTGGATGACATTGTCCCCTCTAAACGTTCAAATTCTTGAACTTGCAGCATGACTATTGCCAAACAACAAGGTGTTTCCACATGACATCAACTGAGTTTTCTTACCTTATACCTGCAGTTATCATTGATCTGAAAAAAACACCTGGATTTACTTTGGTCAGTCATCTGCAGAAAACTGTGTGGAAGACTTACTCTCCTGTTGTATCGTTATATTGGACATATTGCCCATCGAAAGGCGGATGTAGCCTACCATAGAGAATGAGGGGAATTATGAATTAATAACATGTAAATTATGGACAACAGTTGGCTCAGGTATCAACATATTACACGTGTGTGTGTGTGTGTGTTTGTGTGTGTGTGTGTGTGTGTGTGTTGGTGGTGGGGCATCCGATAAGCCCATTGAATCGCTATAGCCAGTGATTGGCAGGAAAGGCACAATGGCCAATTAGGTGAGCAGATCCAGGTCATTTAGAGACCAGGCGCCATACACTCTGGAGTGTCATTAGCCTCTCTGTGACAGTCTGTCTGTCCATGTTTCTTCCCATTAACAAATTCACTCTTGCAGTTGCAACCAAGTGCTTTTTTAATGTTTTCTTCACAGAAAGTTTAATATATATGATTTACGTATATCATACATGAAATAAAATTACACTAAACTGAATAACACCAACCATTGATAATGCTGGAGCAAACACATACACACACACACACACACACACACACACACACACACACACACACACACACACACACACACAGTGACAGTGTCTGGATCACCTGTTGTTAGTGTGTTTATGAACAAGGGTCTTAAAGGTCTATTGGTTTAAGTGGAGATAGCTTTTAGCATGTAATAGCCTAGGGACCCTCAGGGAGTGTGTGTGTGTGAGTGTGTGTGTGTGTGAGAGAGAGAGACAAAGGGAGAGAAAGGGGTCTATAGGGGGCTTTGTAACTGATAGTCCAAGTGTAAGGCCCCTCTTTGTGTGTATCCGTGTGGGGATCTGGTTGTGTGTTTGTGTGCAAGCATATGTGTGTGTGTGTGTGTGTGTCTGGAACATATGTGTGTGAGGGGGGTCAGTAACTGATAGTCTTAGGCCCCTCGGATTGATTGACTCATCGGCCACTTAGGCAGCAGCACATCTCAGCTTCTAGACTGTGTGTGTGTCTGGTGTGTGTGTGTGTGTGTCTGGTGTGTGTGTGTGTGTGTGTGTGTGCGTGTGTGTGTGTGTGTACTGATCTGTAATGGCTCTTATCAGGTAATGGATACCGCACATATCTGAGTCACAGCTGCATGAGCTTAGAGATGTATGATTTACAGTGCTGTGAAGGTGTGCTTCAACACACACACACACACACACACGCATGCACTCACTCTCACACACACACACACACACACACACACGCACTCTCACTCACACACACACACACACACACACACACACACACACACACACACACACACACACACACACACACACACACACACACACACACTCTCACACACACACACACACACACACGCACGCACGCACTCTCACACACACACACACACACACACACACACTCTCACACACACACACACACACACATGCACACACACTTGCATGCCGCAGCTATGATTCAATCCCATATAACAGCCCTTAATAATTCATCTTGTATTTGATCCCTGCTGTTTGTTGAAAGAGCTAGCCTGGGCAGAAACTGGACACCAGACTGGGCCATTACTGAAGGATTAGAAGGTGTGTGTGTGTGTGTGTGGACTGTACACCAGACTGGGCCATTACTGAAGGATTAGACAGGTCGCCGTTCAGGCCAGGAGCAAGGCAGGGAAGAATGGAGCTCTCAGCGCGGGTCCGCCAGAAGGGCACTGCCTCTTCACACACTGACCACCAGGGGGCTCTCTGCGC
>NC_137914.1:1978956-1988956 GCF_963457725.1 Sprattus sprattus
CATAGGGAGTCACACGGTTAAGGAGGAGGGAGTTGTGCATGGAGCTGTCCCATGCTGCCTCAAAACGATAGAACGTCCTGCAGGTGACAACACACACACACACACACACACACACACACACACATCAACACAGGGAAAAAACATCCTACAAAACATATAAGCATAAACAATAACAACACATATAAGCATAAACAATAACAACACATAAAAGCATAAACAATAATAACACATATAAGCATAAACAATAACAACACATATAGGAAGATCAACACAGAAAAAAACATTCACAAAAACAAATGCATTGTGTCCACACAAAAACATTAGGACAGAACAACACTCAAAATGATGTTGCCAAAAATAAAGAATGCATAAACAACAACATCCACTTGAAGATCCTTCCATGATGAGCAAAGAGCTTGTCGTCTCACGCTTGTACATGCAAATACCTTAGAGAAAAAGGGGACTTCACTGTGTGTGTGTGTGTGTGTGTGAGTGAGAGAGAGAGAGAGAGAGAGAGAGAGAGAGAGAGAGAGATAGATGGAGAGAGACTGCATTCTGCACGCGACCCATCACTGTACTAGAGTGTACCACTCTAAACATGACTTAATTACACCATGAAGAAAAGCCATCACCATCCAATTCGGCAAGCGATGACATAAAACATGCAAGTTACATGCGTAGGAATACAAAAACACACATATACTCACACATGCAAACACACACACACATGTACATACACAGCCAAGGCATATCACACAGACACACACAGACACACACACAGACACACACACACACACACATGCAAACACACACACATGTACATACACACACATGTACATACACAGCCGAGGCATATCAGTGGACAAGGAGGAGGAGGAGGAAAGGAAAGGAGAAGAGAGGGGAATTGCAGGGTGAGAGAGGATAGAGGAGGAGAGGAGGAGGTGAGAAAGAATGAGAGAGGAGAGGGGAAGGATGTAAAGAGAAGAGAGGAGGAGAAGAGAGGGGAGGGGAGGAGAGGAGAAGGAGAGTAAGAATGAGAAAGGAGAGAAGAAGGATGGAAAGAGAAGAGAGGAGGAGAAGAGAGGGGAGGGGAGGAGGTATAGAGGGAGGAGAGGAAAAGAGCAGGATTAGAGAGAAGTAAAAAGATGATAGGAGAGGAGGTGTGGAGAAGGAGAAGGAGGAGCAGAACAGGGGAGATATGAGAGGAGGGGTGGAGAAGGATAAAAGGAGAAGAGAAGGATAAAGAGAAGAAAGGGGAGAGGAGGAGGTGTAAAGGGAGGAGAGGAGAAGAGAGAGGAGTAGAGGGGAGGACGGGAGATGAGAGGAGGGGAGGGGAGGAGAGGAGAGGACTGGAGAGGAGAGGAGAGGAGAAGAGAGGGGAGTAGAGGGGAGGACGGGAGATGAGAGGAGGGGAGGGGAGAAGAGAGAGGAGTAGAGGGGAGGACTGGAGAGGAGAGGCGAGAGGAGAAGAGAGGAGGGGAGAGGAGGAGAGGAGAGGAGAGGAGTAGAAGGAGAAGAAGCAGGAGCATTAGAGGAGGATAGGGAGGAAAGGGGAGGAAGTGTACCTAGAGAGAGAGAGAGAGAGAAGGGGGGGATGGAGAGGAGAAGAGGGGGGGGGGGGCGGGGAGGTGGAGAGGTAGAAAGAAGAAGAGAGGGGGGGGGTAGAGAGGAGGATAGGGAGGAAAGGGGAGGAAGTGTACCTATGGTCAATCCCCAGTGACACTCTGCAGGAGTAGAGAAGAAAGCAGGAGAGGCAGTGAGGTTCAGCGGCAGGACAAACAGGCAACCACACACTGCATTCAGTAAGTGTGTGTGTGTGTCTGTGTTTATGTAGGTGTGCAGTGCTGGTGTAGGCGTGTGTTGGTGTGTTGGAGATATAATCATAAATATGTTTTGAGTGTGTGTGTGTGTGTGTGTCCATTGTGATGAGATTGTGTATGTCTGTCTTTATTAGTCTATGTAGTCACAGAACTCTCATTTGTAAGCTGACCGATTGTATCCTGCGGTGAGGATACGTGTTTGTACATGCACTTGAGTTTGAGGCTTTGTGTGTGTGTGGTTGTGTGCGTGTGCGTGTGTGTGTGTGTGTGTGGGTGTGTGTGCGTGCGTGTGCGTGTGTGTGTGCGTGTGCGTGTGCGTGTGCGTGTGAGAGAGAGAGAGAGAGAGAGAGTTCCGAAGAGCCACAACTAAAATGAGCTCCTAAACTTTTTAAATATTTGGACAAAAAATGGACAGATTTTTAGAAGAAAGTTTTAAATAATTACTTATGAAAACTAGGAGAAGATATTGCCTGAGGATATAAGTCATATTCGCCGAAGAAGAGACAACAAAACACGAAAATAAGCTTGGACTACCCTAAAGGACTATACTACAATTGGACAGCAGCAACCCCAACAGCAGAAGTTAGCAAACAACCTCAGCTACAACAAAGATCAAAAGAGCCTCAATGAACCAATTTCTAAGGGCATGCCACTAACAACCCAACCACCAGCAAGGTAGGCACAGTCATCTCTACCTGATAGTCAACTCGAAAGCAAGGACTGGGTGTTGAAATACACACTACAAAGTGTTGAGAACAGATCTAATCAGAAAGATTATTAACTAGCTAGCATAGAGAGAATTTTCTCCTGCTACGGCAGAGTGCAGAAGAGCGGTTGGAAATTGCAACATTGTAACATCTGGCTACCATGGCAACCATACTAGGGCAGAGCAGAGAGGTGGAGTTTCCCACCAGTTGCAAATCTGCTACTGCAAGAGGGAAGTACAGAGAAAAACTTCTCAAAGAAAATCCTGACACTCTTTTCTGTGACTATATCTGCATCAAGGGCAAGAGAGTAAAAAATAACCTGATCTTTCACACAAATTGTATACCTGAATGGAAAGAAGCCATATACAATGAATACAAGTTTACAGTGAGAGAGGGGATTGGCCGTGGTGGAAGGATCATCATATGCAGTGATGACAGCTTGGACACAGATAATGCTGTTCTCACAATAACATACTATACCACCAAAGGGACAGTACTACTGCAAGGTAATGAGGCTAGCTTGATATGTTTTGAGGAAAAGTTCCCCAACATGAAAACACAGGTGGTTAAGAAGAAAGGTGCAGTTGTAGACCACACAGACAAGGAGCCCCCTCTGCCCACAGCAACCCCTCCCCCTTCCCCTTCTCACACACAGCCCACTCTACCTGCAGCAGCCCCTCCCCCTCCCCCTTCCCCTTCTCATGACAGGCAGCTGAGGAACAGCTTGGCCCTACTGGAGCTGGACTTCACTGAGTTCAGGGAGCAGATACAGGCCAGACTCCATGACACAAGCAACAGCAACTTAGTGCAGCAACTTAGACACGAGGTCCAACAACTAAAAGCTGACATCAGCACAATCACCACTACTTTTACAAATAATTTAAAGGAGGTATCCGACGAAAACAAAGAACTAAGGCAACATATAAGCAACTTAGAAAAACATGCCGGCAGCAGAGAAATATCTTTCACGACACAACTGCAGGGGCTGAAAGAACAATTAGATAACCTACAGGCCTGTACACTACCTCCATGCTGCACCCATACAAACTGCCGTGACCTAAGTACATCTGTCAAAACACCAGCAGATAGAATTACTCCAGTGACACAACTTACAAGTAGACCAGCTCCCCCCAAAGCTACACCATCATCTCACAGCCAGTCACCCCACCCAACAGCCCTACCAAGGAGAACAGCAGATGAGCGTCCACAGGTAGTCCTACTGATGGACTCAAATAGGAAATTTCTGGACCTTGAGAGACTGTTTCCACAACACCAAGTTCTCCTCAAACACTGCAGCACAACCAAGCAGGCATTACAGCTGCTGGAAAGAAAGACTCTGGGAAACCCACAGGTAATCATCATTCACACTGGCACCAATGACATACACCATCTACACAGGGCCACTGCTGAGGCCCTGTGCAACACAGCGGAAAAGGCCAGTAACATGTTCCCTGATGCCCGCGTTGTTGTCTCAACCCTACTGCCAAGATACGACACACCACCTCATATCATCAATGGCATAAATGCGGACGTCTACAGAGGATGCGCAACCCTGCCTAATGTGCATATGGCACACCATTCCACCATCAGCCTGAGGGATATGTATGACGGGATCCACCTACACAAGGACAGGATAGGAACGTTTGCAAAGTCCCTCAAAGACTGTGCTCTGGCCCGCAACCCCAACAACACCACCATCCGTGCACCGCCACGGCATCAACAACAACTCCCACCCATCCCTGTGGTTCAACGCGTTGGAGAGGACAGACCAGCAGCCCTCCACTCTACCACCAGTCCAAGGACAACAACACAGCTGCATACCACCAATAAGAAGCCCAGCACCCCCCCTGCGAGAAAGCCCCCCCTGAAGGAAAGGCCTCAGAGCTATGCAGCTGCAGCAGCCCAACCAGCAGGCCTAACCACTAACAAACCCACAGAACTGGAGGAAATTAAAAATATACTTCACCTGCTGTGCAGCAAACTTCTGGGTGGCAAGTAATGCACATCCCCCCCCCCCCCCCCTTCTAATTACTTCTTTAATCTGTCCCATTGAATTTGTCCATTTTGTAAAAGTATGAATTCATTTAATGTTAGTTGTTGGAACATACAAGGACTCTACTCCTCTACGTTCGGTATTAAGAGTACTCAACCTGAGTTTTTGAAATATATTGAAAATGTGGATATTCTTATCCTTACTGAAACATGGTGTTGCACAGAGACACCCACACACTGTCCCAAGGGATACAATGAAATTGTAATCCCCTCACTCAAACTCAATGGCATACGTCATGGCAGAAACTCTGGAGGAATTTTGGTGTGGTACAAGGAAAACCTTACTAACCACCTTTCCATCATCCAAATAGGGAAATCACATTGTTGGCTAAAATTAAAAAAGAGCACTGGCATATCAACAAATGATTTATACATATGTGCCATATACATCCCACCAATAGAATCTCCCTACTTTGAGGAGGAATACATGAGCAACCTCTACACAGACATCAGCCATTTCCAGGCCCAGGGAAATGTGATGATATGTGGGGACCTAAATGCTAGGACTGGGTGCGAAGAAGATCATATAGACCCTCACGGTAACAACCATGTGTTTGGTCAAAACAACCTCTACCTTACACCAAACCTCCCCCAGAGAAACAGCCTTGACCGTACAGTAAATAAAAATGGCAAAGAGTTAGTGCACCTCTGTCGAGCCTTAGGTTTGTATATGCTTAATGGCAGGATCAGAGGGGACTCTTTAGGGAGGTTCACGTATTGTTCAGCTCTTGGAGCTAGTGTAGTTGACTATGCAATTACTGACATGGACCCCAACTCCTTCAGAGCATTCACTGTCAGGCGGCAATCTCCACTATCAGATCATAACCAAACTAATATCTTTCTCAAAATCACACAGCAGCTCAAAACAGAATCCAGCAAGCTATTCCGTCTCAAAGGGACATATAGATGGACTCAAGACAGCCCAGAAAACTTTTTAAATGCCCTAAATTCCTCCAAATTAAAACAATGCATTGCATACTACAACTCAAAGTATTTTGAGATTAGCAAAACTGGTATTAATGAAGCCACAAATGAACTAAACAAAATATTTCTGAAGGCAGCGAATGCAGCAGGCATGCAGAAGCCTAACAGAAATCGAGCAAAGAACAAAACTGAGGAAAAATGGTTTGACAAAGAGTGTAAACAACTCAGGACTGAAGTGAGACATATTTCCAACCAAAAGCATCACCAGCCCGAAAATACAAATATTAGAAAAAACTACCATGAAACTCTTAAGAGCAAGTGTCTGTAAGGATCAAGCAATGTTGGCAGGGGTCAAAAATAGATTTGGCTAAAATTTAACACAGTGATAGTACTTGACCCACAACCCCTCAAAATAACTTTTTTTCGGCTCAACACCGTTCGTTGTGCTGGTAACAGGCCAAACAAGTTTAAGGGCCATTTTCCCGTTTCAAAAACATGAAAATCTGCATTTTTTAGGACAAGATTACGAACAAATGCTTGAACATTATGGAAAATGGAAAACTGGGCTAAAAAGACCAACTTGTCTGCTTTTCAAGGATACCTTTGATATTTTCAAAAAATCATTTTGAAGTGCTAGGGCAACCTCAAAACAACAGAGTGTTTTAGGCTCGTCAAAAAACCCAATTTTTGCCCAACTTTGAAGCACTGTAAGTACGAAGATGGTGATTTTTTTCCATTCAAATTTGGACCACACATGTATGATTATAAGTGCTATCAAATGGATGTTTGCAAACTTTGGCTTCTTCTTTGGTTGTCACATGATTGTCCTTCGAAGTAGGTCAGTTTTTACGTTTGACGAAAAATATGATTTTGAGCCATGTTTAAGGTTCAATATATGACAAAAGTAGAACAGTGATCTGATTCAATTTTATGTCAGAGGCAGCCCAATGTATTGTCTATCAAATTAATGTTTGTAAAGGTTGGTGTCTTGTTTCGTTGCCGTGTACTTGTCCCTAAAAGTAGGCCACATTTTGGACATTTTGGTAGAAATTACATTTTGGGCTGTTTAAGGCTTAGGAAAGTAGTTCGCACCTAGGTGTGACATTCTGGCTGTGCCCCCCATCGAGCAGGCCACTTACAGGACCTGGGGACCATAGAGAGGTCAGCCAATCGGTTGATCCCAGGGTTCCATGGGGTGCACATGCACAGCTCATGCCCTGACAGCCATTGGCCCGGTTTTTGTGGCTCCCTTCATCCCCCCCTCTCCTCCTATATAAGCCTGACCCACCTCTGGCCAGCTGTGGGTCAACAGAGAAGCTGGAGGAAAGCACTATTATCATCGTCATTTTGTGTGTTGGGAGTATTCATTATCAGCCAGAGAGATTCGCTATCATCATTCATCCTGTGCGTCACTTACAAAGTGAGTGTGTCATTGTTATATGAGTTATATATCGAGTCTATTTTATGTTAATAGTAGATCGTAGATGTTAATCATGTAATCTCTGTGTCATCATTCACTGTCATTGTCATGTACTGTATATATATACTGTACTGTTTCCATAATACAGTTTGTGGTGTTTAGTATTGTCAATTCCAGTTTAGCTAATATCTGTTTATATTATCAGTCATCATCAACTGTAGCATTCCTATATCCCTGTTTTGTCACTCAGTTCATATCAAAGTCTTACCATTGTAACAGAGGGAATGGAATGTTCACGGTAACGCAGCACGGCTTAAAGGGGCAGAGTCTCATTCATGGCAGAGCCATATAGTCATCATATGTATATATTAATGTCATCATTTGTATATACTGTTTCATCTTTCTTGTATAATTATTCATGTTTGTATATATTTCATCATCTTCATTTCATCATTTCACCTTGGATATTGTGTGTAGGTTATGTTTGCAAGCTAACTGGTAGGCTGAATCAGATTAAAGCTTAGTTGAGGTTTACGCCTTGTACAACATTGATATAGATAGTGAAATGAATCATCATTTTCATCATTTCAGCATGGCATGTCCTACTGGATAACCTAGATGATACAAGTGTGCTTCTTGTCCTGGACTGGGCCATGAAGTTCCGGCCAAGGAAGTACAGAGAAAGCCAGACAGACTGGTTTGGGAAACGAGGCATTCCATGGCATATCACAGTGGCACTCCGGAAAGGCGACACGTCCATCGAAGTGGAAACCTTCATCCACCTATTCCAGACATGTACCCAGGATATCAATTCAGTAGTCTCCATCTTGCAGCACACAGTACAACAATTGAAGAAAGAGCTTCCAACTCTCCAGTCCATATACATCCGAAGTGACAATGCCGGATGTTACCACAACACACTAATATTTCAAGCAGCAAAACACATCAATGGAACAGCAGGTGTCACCATCAAAATAGTAGACTATTGTGAGCCACAAGGGGGGAAAGGGTCCTGTGACAGGCAGGCCGCAACTGTGAAATCCCACATCAAGACCTGGATCAATGAGGGCCATAATGTAGAGACGGCCGAGGAGTTCAAGACTGCTGCAGAGTCGTGTGGTGGAATTCCGGGTGTAAAAGTCTTCCTGTGTGAAGTGGATGCAACTCTTGCAGTGATGTCCATAAAACTGGACGACATCACCAAACTGAATAATTTTGAGTTCAGTGAGGCAGGTCTCCGTGTTTGGCGGGCATATAATATTGGAGAAGGTAATCTTATCCCTTGGCCAGGATTGCCTGCCGTAGAGCCACGGATGCTGAAGATCGTCAGTCAGCCGTCTAATCCTGGATGTGCATTTCGACCTATCAAGTCTAGGCAGAGGAAGGTGCAAGTTCAGCAGGGAGTAGAGTCGGATTCTGATGGAGGAGCGGCTAGTCGACTGACTGAGCAACCAAGTCTTGGTAGCATTTTCCCATGCCCAGAAGATAGCTGTGTAAAAGTCTACCAAACGTGCAAAGGGCTGGAGGCTCATGTAGCTCTGGGAAAACATAAACGCCATCTTGAAAGAGAGACTTTACTGGACAAGGCAAAGTTGAAGTATGCAGAAAAGCTTGAGCAAGGTCCATCAGAAGTGCCACACATGGAGCCATCTGTGGAAGCAAATAGGACAACTCCCTGCCCACAGCAAGGATGGGCACTGCGCAACCCAAAGAAGCATGTTAGGTTTAGTTGCAAGCATAAAGAGTACCTTGATAAGCGGTTCCGGCTAGGAGAAGCTACTGGGAAGAAGTCCGACCCACTTACTGTGTCCAAAGAGATGAGGCATGCACGTGATACACAAGGCCAAAGGCTATTCCAGGTACAAGAGTTTCTCAAGAGGGTCAGCAAGTATCAAGCTATTTCTCACGACTGGCAGCTAAACGTCGTAAAACTCCAGCAGATGCTGAAGATGACCAACAAGACTCTGCTGTAATAGAATCCACCAACAGTCGCATACAGGAGGAAATTATGAATGAAGTCCAGCTATGCCATCCTGTTGTGTACGACACATATAATCTTTGTGACTTGGCAAAGAGGGGGGACGGTTTTGGTATTGCACTTCTCAGATCAATTTGTGAGCACTTTGATGTGGATGTACCCTCCATAACTGATCGACGACGCAAATCTGCCTTTGTGGCAAAAATTCAAGAATACTTGAGTTTCTGCCCTTGTTCCAAATAGACATCATGTGTGGAGGTGCTTAGTAGAAATGCTGTTCAAAGGTTCTGGCACATGAGGGCAGATGCCTTTGTATCTCTGTAAAATATACACAATTTCCACTTGTAACAATGTCATTGCATATTGTATTGGCACTGCAACAAAGTTGATTAAAGATGATTGAAGCACCACCTCTTACCAGTGTCTTTAAAACATTAATTTGTAATAATAAAATATTGTTGCATGTATGGCGTATCTAAAGGGTGTCCCTTTAGATACGCCATACATGCAACAATATTTTGTTATTGCTATGCAGCAACGAAAGAGCTAAATATGGCCTACTTTAAGGGATAAGCACACAGCAACGAAACAAGACACCAACCTTTACAAACATTCATTTGATAGACAATGCATTGGGCTGCCTCTGATATAAAGTTGAATAAGATCACTGTTCTACTTTTGTCATATATTGTAGCCTATCTTAAAAATGGCTCAAAATCATATTTTTCGTCAAACGTAAAAACTGACCTACTTCAAAGGACAATCACGTGAAAACCAAAGAAGAAGCCAAAGTTTGCAAACATGCATTTGATAGCACTTATAATCATACTTATGTGGTCCAAATTTGAAGGGGAAAAAATCACCATCTTCGTACTTACAGCGCTTCAAAGTTGGGCAAAAATTGGGTTTTTTGACAAGCCTAAAACACATTATTGTTTTGGTGTTACCCTAGCACTTCAACTTGATTTTTTGAAAATGTCAAAGCTATCCTAGAAAAGCAGACAAGTTGGTCTTTTTAGCCCAGTTTTCCATTTTCCATAATTTTCAAGCATTTGTTCGTAATCGTGTCCTAAACAATGCCGATTTTCATGTTTTTAAG
>NC_137914.1:2001456-2004261 GCF_963457725.1 Sprattus sprattus
GTGTGTGTGTGTGTGTGTGTCTGTATGTGTGTGTGAGTGTGTGTGTGTGTGTGTGGGTGTGTGTCTGTGTGTGTGTGTGTGTGTGTTAGTGTATGTGTGTGTGTGTGTGTGTCTGTATGTGTGTGTGTGTGTGTGTACCTCTGCTCCATCTCCTGTTTCATGTCGATGCCCTGTTTGTCCAGGAGCTCCCTCTGGGCGTAGGCCCAGTCCGAGGGCTCCACGGGGGTCTCGGCACACGGCGTGCGCTCCCGCTCCTGACGCGCCTGCTCAGGGTCGTTGAAACGAAACACGTGACTCTTCCCCATGATGATGCGGTTACCTACACAGAGGGATAGATTCAATTGTCTTGTGTTTTTTTTAAACTTCTTTTACTTAAGCTGAGTATTCATTTGTATAGTGTGTTAATTTGTATAGTTATATTGTATATATTTGTATTGGTTTTGTTTTTTATTTTTCAGTAGCACTAAAGTCTGAGAGCTGCCACCTCAATTTCGTTGCACTTGTGCAATGACAAATAAATACTGTATATTCTATTCTATTCTAATTGGTTACTAGTATAATATAGATAGAGAGATAATGATGTGATCCATGAATACAAATCTTACAATCTTAAATACATTCAAAAGTGTTTTAAAATATACTGTATATGATCTTAAAATAACGTAACAACATCTGAGGTTGAGGTATTGTAACAATGACGTATTCGCTTGATGGTGTGTGTGTGTGTGCTTGTCTAGTGTTTATGGATGCCTGTATGTGTGTGTGTGTTTGTCTAGAATGCCTGTATGTGTGTGTGTGCATGTTTAGTCTGCCTGTATGTGTGTGTGCTTGTCTAGGACGCCTGTATGTGTGTGTGTGCTTGTCTAGGACGCCTGTATGTGTGTGTGTGCTTGTCTAGGATGCCTGTATGTGTGTGTGTGCTTGTCTAGGATGCCTGTATGTGTGTGTGTTTGTTTACGTGTTTACAGATGCCTGTATGTGTGTGTGTGTGTGCCTGTTTATGTATTTACGGATGCCTGTATGTGTGTTTGTGCTTGTGTGAGGCACACCTGATCTGAGGATGGTAGGGGCAGTGACACTCTTGCCGTTGACGTAGGTCTCGGCCCCCTCACACGTCTCCAGGACAACCAGAGTGTCCCCCGTGGGGTTGGTGGTACTGGTGAAGATGCAGTGCTCTTCACGGATGAAGTGACCACTCAGGACGATGTCCTGGCGAGTCTTAGCGTCGACGCGACCCACCCTGTATAAACACACACACACACAATTAGATGAGATGACCACTCAGAACTATGTCCTGATGAACCATACCGTCCTAAACAGCTACACAAACATAAACAAAACACAGCTAATTAAAATGCAATTAAAAAGTATAAAGCAAAAAAATAGTCTAAGAATTCAGAGCATGTATTGAACCCTGAGAGGTTTTTAGTTGTTGTCTTACTTGGTGATGCCATCTTTGATATAGTAGAGAAGACATTCAGACATCAGAGGATCCTCATTCAGATTCACCAGGTGAGGCGTCTGAAACACAACACCTATGATTAAATATCTAAGGATATCATATGGAAATGGCGCACACACACTGAACACTCACACACCACACATGAGGGTGTATCTTCACACGATACACCCCCACACCCCAACACTTTGCATACATTTTGTATTAGCAGGACATAGAAGTAGGCTAGCTTAAGGGACACAAAGTAGGCTACTTTTCCCAAATTAAGGTCCAGGTCCAGGTACAGGTGGGTGATGAAGGTGAGGAAGAGACAGGTAGGGGGGCACTGTAGCTCACACAGTAGCCTCGACCACATTCGGGCATGAAGCTCAAGGAGGTCACGGGTCCGAATCCGGCCCGATGCCATTTCTCCTGTCCACTCCCCACCTCTTCTCCCTATCATTTCCTGTCCAACTCTGCACCTATCTATCCATAAAAGGCCAAAAACAAATCTTTGAAAAAAAAAAAAAGGAAGAGGCAGGTAAGACATAGGAGGTATGTCCACTACTGACCCTCTTAGGGGAGAACACGCCAACTGTGCCTCCATCTTCCCGTATGGCAACGCCCATCTCAGCCAAGAGTGCCTCTCTGTTGAATGAAACAGGAAAGAATGAGAATGTTTACATGTTTTCTCTGGGTCTGTGTTGCTATGGTAATATGTCTTCTGTGTGTCAGTAATACTGTGGTAACATGTCTTCTGTCTCTGGGTCATGAGTATTCTGTATGTAACTGCGCTACCATTTTCCAGGGTAACTTGGATTCAGTGTATTCCATGTGTTGAGTAACTGTGGTAACATGTATTCCGTCTGTAAGTGTGTTGCTATGGTGACAGTGTGGTCTGACCTCTCCATGCGGAGGGACTCGGTGCGTCTCAGTTTCTCCTCCCAGGTCACATTCAGCTCAGCGATGATCTTCTCCGTCTCCTGCAGGACACAGAAACTCAGGCTCAGCAACACTGGGACGTTCCAGGGCTGCCTCACCTAGTCTAGTTCTCCTCTCCTCTCCTCTCCTCTCCTCTCCTCTCCTCTCCTCTCCTCTCCTCTCCACTCCTCTGCTCTCCTCTCCTCTCCTCTGCTCTGCCCTCCTCTCCTCTCCTCTCCTCTCCTCTCCTCTGCTCTGCTCTGCTCTCCTCTGCCCTCCTCTCCTCTCCTCTCCTCTCATCTCCTCCCCTCTCCTCTCCCCTCTCCTCTCCTCTCCTCTCCTCTGCCCTCCTCTCCTCTCCTCTCCTCTGCTCTGCTCTGCTCTGCTCTGCCCTCCTCTCCTCTCCTCTCCTCTCATCTCCTCCCCTCTCCTCTCCTCTCCCCTCT
>NC_137914.1:2009461-2014461 GCF_963457725.1 Sprattus sprattus
ATTTATTAATATTGCTGTCCTGATGGCACATTTTTAAACATCTATTCATAAGCTCACCATTTATTCCATCATGTTTTAAATCCAGTTTGTGTGTGTGTGTGTGTGTGTGTGTGTGTGTGTGTGTGTGTGTGTGTGTGTGTGTGTGTGTGTGTGTGTGTGTGTGTGTGTGTGTGTGTGTCCACATGCTCACTTGACTTGGCAGAAGATGTTTACATACTCTGCTTAGATGCTGTATATGTTACAATGTGAGTGTGTGTGTGTGTGTGTGTGTGTTTGTGTGTGTGTGTCCAGATGCTCACTTGACCTGGCAGAAGATGTTTACATACTCTGCTAAGATGCTGTATATGTTACAATGTGAGTGTGTGTGTGTGTGTGTGTGTGTGTCCAGATGCTCACTTGACCTGGCAGAAGATGTTTACATACTCTGCTAAGATGCTGTATCTGTAACAATGTGAGTGTGTGTGTGTGTGTGTGTGTGTGTGTGTGTGTGTGTGTGTGTACTCACTTGAACTGGCAGAAGATATCAGCATACTCTGCCGGGATGCTCGACGCCTGAAGGACCGTGACCCTGAATGTGAACTCTGACCCCAGCCTCAGATGCTGCTGCAGTGCCTTATCTAGACCACCATCCAGAGGGCCTTCTAACCCCGCCTTCAGAGGGCTACTGGGAGTCTCAGGTGACTCTATGGGCACAAAACACACACACACACACAGAAAACACACACACACACACACACACACACACACACACACACACACACACACACACACAAACATTTACATAAACACAAAACATCAACATCAAACATTCAACACGGACAAACCCCAACACCATACACACACAAATAAACGTAACACCAAAATCTGTTTTGTATTATGTAAAATGGAGGTCATTATTTTATGTCAACTACCGTGTTAACCTTGTTATTGTCTTAACCATGTTAATTAGAACTGATTATATGAACAGTCAGTTGGGATGGCTAATGCTAATTAGCTGTGTAGGTGCTGTAGCTCATCTTGACAACAGTGAGGTTCATGTCAGTTGGTTGTGGTTCATTATGTAAGTTGACTAGCTGTTTAGGCGTTCTTGTTGACTTCATTACCATTGAAGACGATGCAGTTTGGGTGTATTTATGATAATTAATTATATAAGTGAGGTTGTGCAGGTTCTATTATTGACCTCACCAGTATTGAAGATAATGTTGGTTGGGTGTGTGTAAGTTGAGAAACTTTGCAAATGTGGTTCTGATCACCTCCATTTGCATTGAGGATAATGCTGATTGTGTGTGGTTAGGTTGATTACCTGCACAGGTGTGTGTGTGATTAGGTTGATTACCTGCGCAGGTGTGTGTGGTTAGGTTGATTACCAGTACAGGTGTGTGTGGTTAGGTTGATTACCTGCGCAGGAGTGTGTGGTTAGGTTGATTACCAGTACAGGTGTGTGTGGTTAGGTTGATTACCTGCGCAGGTGTGTGTGGTTAGGTTGATTACCTGCGCAGGTGTGTGTGGTTAGGTTGATTACCAGTACAGGTGTGTGTGGTCAGGTTGATTACCTGTACAGGTGTGTGTGGTTAGGTCGATTACCTGTGCAGGTATTGTTGTTGACTTCATCAGTGTCAGAAGCTCCGCCCTCTCCCTCGACAATGCGGAGTTCCTCCTGAGAGGTGCTAGAGTGACTTACGCCCCCTGTGCCCGCCTCCATCTGGAACTGACCAATCAGAAACACAGAATCCTCACTGAAGGAGTTGGCTTGTAGGGGACATGTACTGATAGGCTCAAGCTTTGACCATCATTTATACTCTCATTCAGTTGAATTGCATTTATGTTGTTTTATATTGAATATTACTTTCATGACTTTATTATTACATACATATTCATTCATTATTATTGCTTTATTACTTTCTATTACTTTTGTTATTTTGTTGGCCCCTTTTTGGTCTTTCTATTTGTCTGCCCTATACCCAACATTTACCTTCTCAAACTGCTGATCCTCGAAGGAAATCTTTGCGGTTCCTGACTGACGAACACCTGATCCGTAGTCTGGAGCTTCCTCATCAGCTGCAAACACACACACACACACACACACACACACACACACACACACACACACACACACACACACACACACACACACACACACACACACACACACACACACACACACACACACACACACACCAAAGGACTTCAGAATAGCAGTATACACACACAATATTAGAAGAGCCATTGAGCATTGGGGAATACAAAAAAAGAAAGGTGTTTAAAAAAAGAGCTGGTAGGCAATAAGAACAGGAGCATACACACAGAACACTTTATAAAGCACGAGGAGCAGATATGGAAGAATCCTTTAGTGGAGGGTTTGGGTGATGCTCTTCCAGAGCACTAGAGGGTGCTGTATTCACCTGCGATGGCCTGCACAGCAACCCTGAGGAAGCCCTTGACCTCGCCCTTCTCACTGACGATGGCCACACGGTGCACCAGAGGCACGGGGTACAGCAGGTTACTCAGATACACAAAGGCCCTGTGGGGGGGGAGAGCAGAGAGACAGAGTACAGGGAGGAGAGGAGGGAGGAGAGGAGAGAGACAGAGTACAGGGAGGAGAGGAGGGAGGAGAGGAGAGAGACAGAGTACAGGGAGGAGAGGAGGGACGAGAGAAAAGGCAAGGGGAAGAAGAGTGAAAGATGAGAGAGGGGGAGGAGAGGAGGGACGAGAGAAAAGGCAAGGGGGAGAAGAGTGAAAGATTAGAGAGGGGGAGGAGAGGAGGGAAGAGAGAAAAACAAATAGAACCATTATACACCCAATCCACAGGAGGGTCTCCTCCACCGAGGCTAACCTCCCTCTCTCTCTCATACACACACTCACACACACTCACACACAAACACACACACACACACACACACACACACACACACACACACACACACACACACACACACACACACACACACACACACACACACACACACACACACACACACACACACTCACACTCACACACAAACACACACACACACACACACACACACACACACACAGACACACACACACACGCACACACACACACACACACACACACACACACACTCACACACAAACACACACACACACACACACACACACACACACACACACACACACAGACACACACACACACAGACACACACACACTCACACACAAAAACACACACACACACACACACACACACACTCACACTCACACACAGACACACACACACACACACACACACACACACACACACACACACACACACACACACACACACACACACACACACACACACACACACACACACACACACACACACCTTCCCACCAGACGGAACCAGGGAAATCTGTCGTAGAAAGGGTCTCCTCCACTGAGGCTAACCTCCCTCTCTCTCTCTCACAAACACACACTCACACACAAACACACACACACACACTCACACTCACACTCACACTCACACTCACACACAGACACACACACACAGACACACACACACACACACACACACACACACACACACACACACACACACACACTCACACACACACACACACACACACACACACACACACACACACACACACCTTCCCACCAGACGGAACCAGGGGAATCTGTCGTAGAAAGGGTCCCCTCCACTGAGGCTAACCTCCCTCTCTCTCTCTCACAAACACACACTCACACACAAACACACACACACACACACACTCACACTCACACTCACACACAGACACACACACACAGACACACACACACACACACACACACACACACACACACACACACACACACACACACACACTCACACACACACACACACACCTTCCCACCAGACGGAACCAGGGGAATCTGTCGTAGAAAGGGTCCCCTCCACTGAGGCCGGCCTCACAGTCCTCCAGAGCTGGACTGGGCAACTCTGCAGCACGGTCATACATCTCTCGCATCAGCTCCAAACGTTGCCTACACACACACACACACACACACACACAAATATTACACACACATACACACAAAAATAATTACACACACATACACACACAAATATTACACACACATACACACAAAAATAATTACACACACATACACACACAAATATTAAACACACATACACACACATACACACACAAATATTACACACACATACACACACAACTATCTATACATCTCTAGCATGCATTGCAAACCCTGCCTAAATTACACACACATACACAGTATATTACACACACGAGTAATTACACATCTCTCGCAGGCATTGCAAACGCTTCCTAAATTACACACACATACACAGTATATTACACACACAAGTAATTACACATCTCTCGCAGGCATTGCATATACTGTATATATTGTATATAGTATTATAGTATACATTTATATTACACACACACCTGAGCTTCTCGAGGGTCCAATAGTGTGTAGCTCCATTCTTCTGGTCCTGGACCTCCACGGCGACGATGGTGCGGGGGAAGGGGCGTGTCTCGCGCTCCTGTGGGGGGCTCGGGGGCAGCAGGTCCGGGGGAAGAGGGGAGTACAGGGTGTCCGTCAGCAGCACAAACTGGAACTGGACCTGCAGGACACACACACACACAGACACACACACACACACACACACACACACACACACACACACACACACACACACACACACACACACACACACACACACACACACACACACATACATTCATTGTTTATCTTTTGAGCCCATATGCATATAGTCTCTCTGCACAACAAAACAATGATACTATTTGAAGGCTGTGTGTGTGTGTGTGTGTGTGTCTCTGTGTGTGTGTGTGTGTCTGTGTGTGTGTGTGTGTGTGTGTGTGTGTGTGTGTGTGTGTGTGTGTGTGTGTGTGTGTGTGTGTGTGTGTGTGTGTGTGTGTGTCTGTGTGTCTGTGTGTCTGTGTGTGACCTTACCTTTTTCTTCAGCTCCACGCTAATGGCATTAGCTTCCTTGAGGAAGATGGCGTTGCCCCAGAGCTGGTCTCTTAAAGAG
>NC_137914.1:2036961-2101961 GCF_963457725.1 Sprattus sprattus
GTCTGTCTAGACAGGGAGAAGATGCAAAGCAACAGAATGAATACTGCCCGATGTAGACTCAGACCGGCACGATATGGTTAGTCTGCACATGCTCACGTGCCACATGGTGTTGTGGTGACAATCTCAGTGCCGCTTGTCTGATTTCCTCTCCAGCCGCTATGTCTGTGCTGTGCATACACCCGGGGACACAAACGCCTGCCTGCCTGGACAGCACTCTCTTTGTTTGCCGAGTTTCTCTGTCAGCCACACCGTGGCACATCCATACACAGGGCCTCCGTTTAAACTGACTATGCAGAGTCTCTCTCTTTCTCTCTCTCTCTCTCTCTGTATATGTGTGCCGCTGTACGTGAACTGAACTGAATCAATGTAAAAAATAAATATCAAGAGACAACATTGAGGATTAAAACAGCAATAGCCCCTTTCAATTTCACAGTGTGAGTAAAAACAGCACATTAGAATAGTTCGTCCTGCACTGTAGATCACGTCATTTAGTCAATACAATATATTTAGCCTCATCAGAGCCTTTCACATCCCAGCGCAATTGCCTTGCGTCTCTACGCCGGCAGGTGTCAGCTAGAACGCGCCTCTGCTGTGACGAGCATGTACTGGGCAGCGGGAGCGCGCTTCATCAGCTGGCAAAACAATACTCTATGAGCCCGTTCGTCTTCATGCGTTTGACGGCTACTGCTGTTAGCTTAACGGTTGACACACACATTTGAATATCCAGATACGCATGAAGACATCAGGGTTCGTGACATCGCGACTACATAGAGTGATGTTGAAGATCCCGACTCAGAAATGAATGGAGTGCGCACTACGTAAACACGATGGCGCCGACATACCCTTTTCTACTGAAAATAGGACCGTGACAGCCAACCATCACACCCAACACACACGTTCATTCGGAATATGGCTTGTCCATAGAGCTGGTCCATAAAGCGTAGAAAATATACAACACATCCGTATCAATCGTCTTGCAATTTATTTCCAGTAGGATGCTGATCCCGTAGTTTACCGTGGTAACATAGGCTATTTAGACCACCGCAATGTAAACAACGCGCCATCACATGTATCCCTGCAGTAAAACGTCGTTCATCTTTACGATGGTTTTGTGTATAATAACCGCGTTTACATGTAATCGTCTATTTAAGACAATTATATTTAATCATAAACCGAAGCATCGAACACTAACCCTAATGCGCTCGTCTCCTGGTTAGTGCAGCATCATCCTCTCGTGTAATCTCATAGCCTGCGGAGGGAAAAGGCGTTTTGAGCCGCTAGGCCAAACACATCTGGCGACTGGCGTAGCGTCATATCTACTGTTTACCAGAAGAAATATAGCCAAGATGGCCATCTAGGGCAGGCCACAGCCCTGACACACACACACACCGCAGCGCATATTCATTCTCTTCCCCATCACACATCTCACACATCATGCAGGCTACACACACACACACACACACACACACACAAGACACAAATGGACAAAATCACAAACTAACATATCAAATAAATATCAAACACAACACACACATACACTGTACACCATCCATCAGCCTGGGCATCTGCCCCGACACTAAATCATCCGACCCAGAACAGGAACAAATGTACCCTAGATCCAGTCCTGGCCAGCTGTTTGGGGGGGATGGCCGTCTTACCTGGGCTTGTCTGCGGTCTGTTCCCCAGTCGGTGCTCTCTGTTGGGGGCCTGCTGCGCTTCAGCACACCGCTCCCTTGCTCCTCTGCTTCTCTCTAGTCCCTCCTGTGTGCTCGTGTCTGTGTCTCTGTGTGACCGCGCGCGCGTGCGCATGTGTGTGTGTGTGAGAGTGGGAGAGTGTGTGTCTGTGCCTGGCTCCCAGCGTCCTTGCTGACAGACCCAGGGGGGGCCTGGTACGCAACGTCAGAGTGTGTGTGTGTGTGTGTGTGTGAGGGAGGGGGGGAGGGGGGGGGTTGAATCACCACAGCAAAAACAACATGGCCGGGGTGCAGAGTTGGCGGAGGAGAGGGTAGCGAGCTTCAGAGATGCTGATGACATCAGCAAAAGAGAGGAGGGAAGAGAGCTGAGAGAGGAGGGAGGAGAGGAGGCAGAGAGAGATGGAGAGAGGAGAATAGAGAGAGAGATCGAGGGAGAGAGAGGGGAGGGAGAAGAGTAGAGCGAGAGAGAGGTGGAGATAGAGAGACGAGGGAAGAGAGTAGAGAGAGATGGAGAGAGAGAGGAGGGAGGGGAGAGAGAGGGGAAAGGAGAGGATGGTAGAGAGAGAGGAGAGTAGGGAGAGAGATGGATGGGGCGGGGCAGAAGCCTCTGTGAGGGCTGCAGTTCTCATATTTAGCCACAAGATGGAAGCATACAACACACACAAATACATGACGAACACAAAACATACATATGCGATTATACACAACCAGCAGGTCTGCACATACACAACCCCATCTGTAACTGTCTTGGTTGGTTTTGGGTGTGTGTATTGGCCTGTTGTTGGGGACTACCTCTTGCACTTCGTCAGGAAATACAGTAAATGTCAATAAAGGAGAAATAGACAATATTTTCGAGAGGAGAAATGGAGAAAAAAACTCAGATTAGTGGAATATGATTATTATGGTGTTGGCCCTAAGGCTACTAGACTATTGGCAAAGTGAACTAGGACACAAACACGATCAGAAGATCGGAGATCCTTGTTCAGGCCAACTGAGGAATAATGTTGCAGAGGAAGAAATACATTGAGATATAAAAAATAAACAAATAAAAATCTCCAAAGAACTGTTGTGCAGTATAATGATCATGCCTGTGACAAAAGCTGTGAAGTGTGACAAAGAGAAGAAGCTGTCTTAAAGGTCCACAGTGTAACTCTGGGATACACTGGGATATTGGCTTCAGCATACTCAGCAGTAAGCAGTACTGTGTGAACGGAATACGAAATAGAAATATTGTGTTTTAATAAATACTCATTCGCAAATCGGTGCGCTTGATCTGGTTTGACCGGTGGCATGCCTTGCACACATGATGATCTGGGCTTTTCAGTTGGACACGGACAAAAACGCAGTCAAGACAGCACCTTTTTTATTGGCATATCAATGAGCCTGGCTCTTTGGCGTTGCGGTCAGAGTGCAGCTTTAGAGTGCAGAGTGCAGGTTTAGCACCCTGTAGACTTGGGTTTAAGTCTGGCTGGGATGACTACTCTCTCTCCCTCACTACAAATGGTGTCAAAAGTGGGATGACTTGTCGTGAGGTCATCAGAGGCGTGCCCGTACTGTGCACCGTTATCTTGATTTGGATACCTGCAGCCCACAGAGACCAGAATCCCCATGTTTCAGAGATCTATGTTGAATTAAGCAATAAGCCCCAAGAGTCCGTGCTTTGCGCTGATTTTAGAACAGGTAAGGGAGTTGTTAGGCACGACGCGAAGCGGAGTGCCGTTAAACCCCCTTACCTGTTCTAAAATCAGCGCAAAGCACGGACTCGCGGGGCTTATTGCTTTTCTAAACCTGTTACTACACATATTTGGTATGGTTTCATAATTAAAGACAATATAATTTAAGAAACAACAGTTTAATGATAAACCGTCATTCTTCCGCCACTAAAAATTATAGTTCCTAAATAAATCGTTGCCACGCAACCCTTGAAGCAACGCAACAGCCAGATGGAACACTGGGTATGAAATGCGCTATATGAATGCCTTGCCATTCGCTGCGCAGTAATATGGAATGTAATCAGGTCAAATTGTAAGGTAATGCTGGATTTTACAACGGCTTTTAGCCAATCACAATCAAGGATTTGAACAATCAGGTTTAGAAACTGATATATCCCACTGCAGGACTGAGACCACTTTACCACTCACACTGAGACCCAGGGACGTGCACAGGAATTTTGAAGGGCAGTTGCTCTGCCCTTGAAAAAAGGGGCAACATATTCATTTTTGTCACCACCGCTGCCACGCCCCCGTCCCCTGATCGCAAATATATATATTTCCTTCGGAGGGGCAACTTCAGTCGAGGAGGGCAAACAGGAAGTTGCCCAAGCAACCTTAGCCCACTCCTGTGCACGTCCCTGCTGAGACCATTCAAATGGACCAAAACATAACACAGAAATCATCTTACATTGCAATACAACACTATAACAAAAGCTATGAGGTAAGAGAAAGAGAATGAAGCCGTCTTAAAAGGTCCACAGTGTAACTCACTAGGATATGGGCTTCAGCATACCTAGCAGTAAGCAGTATTGTGTGAACGGTACACAAAATACTCACATGAGTAACTTCACTATTATAAAATAAAATGTTTACATCTAGTCTGGAAGGGGCATTAAGAGTAAACATTTTACAAGAATTTTAAAAATGGTTCTGATTGTGGTTTCCCAATATTGTGTATTTCATATTAGTATCCCTTTGTCAGTCAGTTTGATACTTTTGTTTAAAAGGACGTTCTAAGCTGTCAAAATGTATCAAAAACACCTCACATTGATCTGCCCTGAAGACAAGAAATACATTAATACTTCCTTGACGGTGAAACTGGCACAGGGACCAGGAAGAGTTACTCGGAAACTAAGTCAGAACATTCAAAGTCATTCAAGGGTGACAGATGGGTTGATGCAGAAAATCTGCTTAAACTGCCAGTACTTGAGGTGAGGAGATGAGGCCTCTACTTTCCGCATAGTTTTACTCCCCTTCTGTCATAGTCGTGACGAACGTTGGTTGGTATAAAAATCTGCTCATCTCTCCTCCTAGAGACTTACTTGTCAGTTAGAGTCACTGAGTGAGCCATGCCTCTCCGCATCGCAACACTCCTCTTTGCCCTGCACTGTCTGCTGCCGACTTCATGTGTGGGTAAGTTCATCTGGGAGGGACACCATAGAGAGGGGTGTGATGGGGACACCATAGAGGGGTGTGATGGGGACACCATAGAGGGGTGTGATGGGGAGGGACACCATAGAGGGGTGTGATGGGGAGGGGCACCATAGAGGGGTGTGATGGGGACACCATAGAGGGGTGTGATGGGGAGGGACACCATAGAGGGGTGTGATGGGGACACCATAGAGGGGTGTGATGGGGACACCATAGAGGGGTGTGATGGGGGCACCATAGAGGGGTGTGATGGGGACACCATAGAGGGGTGTGATGGGGACACCATAGAGGGGTGTGATGGGGACACCATAGAGGGGTGTGATGGGGAGGGACACCATAGAGGGGTGTGATGGGGAGGGACACCATAGAGGGGTGTGATGGGGAGAGACACCATAGAGGGGTGTGATGGGGACACCATAGAGGGGTGTGATGGGGAGGGACACCATAGAGGGGTGTGATGGGGAGGGACACCATAGAGGGGTGTGATGGGGAGGGACACCATAGAGGGGTGTGATGGGGAGGGACACCATAGAGGGGTGTGATGGGGACACCATAGAGGGGTGTGATGGGGGCACCATAGAGGGGTGTGATGGGGACACCATAGAGGGGTTCGATGGGGGCACCATAGAGGGGTGTGATGGGGAGGGACACCATAGAGGGGTGTGATGGGGACACCATAGAGGGGTTCGATGGGGAGGGACACCATAGAGGGGTGTGATGGGGACACCATAGAGGGGTTCGATGGGGGCACCATAGAGGGGTGTGATGGGGACACCATAGAGGGGTGTGATGGGGAGGGACACCATAGAGGGGTGTGATGGGGAGGGACACCATAGAGGGGTGTGATGGGGACACCATAGAGGGGTTCGATGGGGGCACCATAGAGGGGTGTGATGGGGACACCATAGAGGGGTGTGATGGGGAGGGACACCATAGAGGGGTGTGATGGGGAGGGGCACCATAGAGGGGTGTGATGGGGACACCATAGAGGGGTGTGATGGGGAGGGGCACCATAGAGGGGTGTGATGGGGACACCATAGAGGGGTGTGATGGGGAGGGACACCATAGAGGGGTGTGATGGGGAGGGGCACCATAGAGGGGTGTGATGGGGACACCATAGAGGGGTGTGATGGGGAGGGGCACCATAGAGGGGTGTGATGGGGACACCATAGAGGGGTGTGATGGGGACACCATAGCGGGGTGTGATGGGGAGGGGCACCATAGAGGGGTGTGATGGGGACACCATAGAGGGGTGTGATGGGGAGGGACACCATAGAGGTCAATATAATATACTATCTGGTATGTTTAATACAGTCTGCATCTTGAGCAGAAGAGACGCTAAATTGTGCTCAAGCTGCTTTTCTAGGTCATGTTTGTCAACAATGCTGCCTAGGTAGGTGAACTCTTCTACCTCCTCAATTCTGACATAGTTCTGGCTCCCACAAGACAAAAAAATGTCTAACACAAGAGAGAGGCTTGTTTTGTTTCACGTGTATGCACAAACACACACTCACACACATTCACACATTCAGGTTGTGAATTTAAACAGATGATGTAATTCTGAGGTCATGAAACAAGTGTTTCCCAATGCTACTGTATATTTCACATGTATTGTTTCAGTCCATTTGAATCATTCATATCACCCTCTAAATTATCCACAGATGAAACATTTAAAATTCCTCAAAATACATCTGACTGGGTCTGTGAGGAAAGCTGGATTAAGGCCAAATGGGAAAAGGAATTGAACAGTGAAAGCACTAAACAAACTAACTTGTTGTGCAGTATAGTGACTGGCTTTTAGCCAATCACAATCAAGGATTTGAACAATCAGGTTTAGAAACTGATATATCCCACTGCAGGACTGAGACCACTTTACCACTCACACTGAGACCCAGGGACGTGCACAGGAATTTTGAAGGGCAGTTGCTCTGCCCTCGAAAAAAGGGGCAACATATTCATTTTTGTCACCACCGCTGCCACGCCCCCGTCCCCTGATCGCAAATATATATATTTCCTTCGGAGGGGCAACTTCAGTCGAGGAGGGCAAACAGGAAGTTGCCCAAGCAACCTTAGCCCACTCCTGTGCACGTCCCTGCTGAGACCATTCAAATGGACCAAAACATAACACAGAAATCATCTTACATTGCAATACAACACTATAACAAAAGCTGTGAGGTAAGAGAAAGAGAATGAAGCCGTCTTAAAAGGTCCACAGTGTAACTCACTAGGATATGGGCTTCAGCATACCTAGCAGTAAGCAGTATTGTGTGAACGGTACACAAAATACTCACATGAGTAACTTCACTATTATAAAATAAAATGTTCACATCTAGTCTGGAAGGGGCATTAAGAGTAAACATTTTACAAGAATTTTAAAAATGGTTCTGATTGTGGTTTCCCAATATTGTGTATTTCATATTAGTATCCCTTTGTCAGTCAGTTTGATACTTTTGTTTAAAAGGACGTTCTAAGCTGTCAAAATGTATCAAAAACACCTCACATTGATCTGCCCTGAAGACAAGAAATACATTAATACTTCCTTGACGGTGAAACTGGCACAGGGACCAGGAAGAGTTACTCGGAAACTAAGTCAGAACATTCAAAGTCATTCAAGGGTGTCAGATGGGTTGATGCAGAAAATCTGCTTAAACTGCCAGTACTTGAGGTGAGGAGGTGAGGCCTCTACTTTCCGCATAGTTTTACTCCCCTTCTGTCATAGTCGTGACGAACGTTGGTTGGTATAAAAATCTGCTCATCTCTCCTCCTAGAGACTTACTTGTCAGTTAGAGTCACTGAGTAAGCCATGCCTCTCCGCATCGCAACACTCCTCTTTGCCCTGCACTGTCTGCTGCCGACTTCTTGTGTGGGTAAGTTCATCTCTGACTGTTCCTCAATCCTGTGCATGTTTTCCATCTTTCCCTGATCGGTCTGACAACCCCCCTACCCCCCCCCCCCCCCCACCACCACCACCAACCCATTAAAGTTTTTATTTTGTTGTTGTTGTCATGCAGCGTTTAGCTGTACATTGGTCCCTGGTGCCCTGGTGCAGATTGATGCAGGTGTTGGACAACTGTTCGGGGTCAACAAAGACGACAACATCTACACAAGGTTCGGATCGTCATGGACACAGTTGCCAGGCAAACTGAAGCATGTCACCGTAGGACCTGCAGGAGTGTGGGGAGTCAACAGAGCGAATCACATCTTTAAACTTGTTGGGACTGACTGGGTGGAAGTACCTGGTAAGAATAACTACACTAATAATTAAGGTTGGCATGTAGTCATTTTTAGACGGATAAAAGTGCAATATGTCTCGTCCTCAATGGGCACCTGTATGATTCCATAGGGAATGTGCTGGTATGATTTAACTGAAATGTTTATCTTTTTAAAATAATGTGTGTCTAGTTGATGATGCCAACCCTTATGCAGAAAGATTGTCAAATTCATATATTTTCATTTAGATAAAGTATATATAATAACAGTGTGTTAACATGCATAATTATGGACCCTTTCAGATACGGTATCAGAAAAAACAATGTTTTGTATATGAACTACTTTGCACGGTGAAGGACCTTGTACCATTTCTGTGTGAAATGTATGTGAAAGCTCTTTCCCAGATGTGTTGTGCCATTGTTGTACATGACAAGTGTTATTCCAATAGTTTTTTTTCATATGGGATCATGAGCAATCATAAGGTATTGTTTTTGTTCTGGATCAGGGCTCTTGAAGCAGATTGATGCTGGTGGAGACCAGTTTGTGGCAGGAGCCAATCCTGCAGATGCCATCTTTTGTCTTCCAAAGGAGAACACAGTTGGCTACAGTAGAAGCAATAGTGCTATGAACTGGCGCCAGATACCTGGCGGCCTGAAGTACTACAGCTGTGGTCCTTATAGCTGCTGGGGTGTTAACAGTGGTGATCAAATCTATGTGAAGAAGGTAATGCTGGGCTGGTCTGTCTGAGGAATAATTACTGATCAATACATTTATTGATTTTGCTGATCAGCCTTTGTTGGGTCCTCTAGGGGGTGAGCTCCTCTAATTGTGAGGGGGACGGACACTGGCATCACATTTCAGGAGGCCTGTCTATGATCGAGGTGGGAAGTGACGGATCCGTCTATGGAGTGAATTCTGCAGGGCATGTGTACCACAGGTTTGTCTTTACGAGTTCTTCTCTATGGTAGATGCACCTTTGCATTTTTTTAGCAAAAGGTGCAAGATAGAAAGTATTTTTTCATAATTTCATAATTGTGATACATTTTACTCTCAACTATAAATTGTTACTTCATGACTAGAAGTGAAATGTCTCCATTGCAGGGCTTCCACGTCTGCCCTTAAACCTGAAGGTACCGGCTGGACCCACATTCAGCTCTACAGTGGACAGGTGAAGCATGTGTCCTATGATCTGGGCCATCTCTGGATCATCCTGAAGAATGGCAACATCTATGACTGCCCCAATGACTGCACTGAATGAGCACTGCTCTTCCACAGAGGCAGCCCTGCTGGCCAAGCACTGCAGCTTAATTACTTAATCATTACGCACCCTCTAATTATTTTCTGATCTTCTAACTAACACATCCGTAATTAGAACAGTCATAATCATGCTGTGCTTCTGTTCTGTTATTTAGTTCCAGTTTGGTTCATATGGATTTACACATCTATTGTGTACATTTTAAACAACAGTATCCAGAGACTTCAAATATCCTGAAGTGATCCTGTCACTACATGAGGGTATATTTGGTTGTACTTTCCAGAAATCTGTGTCTTATATAATCATAATGATCAATAAAGCATATTTTACTCAAAATAACATTCAACTGCTTGCGTCATGCTTCATTATACATCTCCATTATGCAGTTCTCCTTATATACTGGATTGGTGACACAAGTTCACAGCTCCAAAAAATGAATTAGTTAGTCAGTAGTAATCAGTAATTGTTTTCAATTAGCCTGGATACCAGCCTGAACTCCGCCCACAAAATTTTTGGTCTGGGAGATTCAGTCTGGAATCGAGTTAGTTGGGAGAGATTTAACGTTTCAAAAAGGTTGAAACGCAATCTAAACCAATCAAATTGTAAGGGCGGGCTTTATACGTTGATGGACAGATATAGATAGAAGATACCGGAATATACATCGAACAAAGATGGCGCCGTCTCGGGAGCTTAGTGGGACATATTTTATATGATTTAAGCTATCTACACGACTTTTTTATGTCTACATTGACTCGGTTAGTTGTGTATACGCAAAACGAGTGTTGCCGAGGATTTTAGGTCCTAACTAAAGCACTCTAGACCATTATTGATCGGTTATGCTAACGCGTTGGCCAAAAAAATCATCGAAACTAATGGTAGCTTCTAGCCTTGAGTGCTAATTAAGTAACGTGAGCAGGCATATCTCAGCAGATATTGACAGCGCATTCATTTTGAAAGAGGAACAGAGAAACGCGATCAAGGCATTTGTCGATTGAAAAGATGTTTTTGCCGTCCTTCCTACGGGAGCAGGTAAAAGTTTAATCTGTCAGATGGTAATACTACGTTGCGCTGATTGGTTCTAGGTATCCAATTCAGCGAAGAGGAATTTTCTTTCCTGGTTCGTTGAAACACGCCCCATAATCACAGCCCAATTGTCCGGTCTCAGACTCATATTCTGACTAGAATTATGAGTATGACATCGTCAGGCTAGTTTTCAATATGTTGCAAGCTATGAATCTCTATCTGTCTGCAATACCGCTCTCTGCCTCTAGGCAACTTTCAAAGTCGTCAACCCTCCACCTCTAGTGAGTGTGCTAGGCATGCTACGCCTGTCTGCTGGCTTGCCCGGATTTAGGTTTTGCTTATAGCTTTTCGAGCATAGTTTTGTTTGCATTTTTGCCTGTACCTTAAAAAAATAAATAAAAAAATGATATAGCTCTGATTATTGTGGTTTTGAGTGCCTACTGTTTTGTTTAATTCACTTTTAAAAGGGGCCTGCATCTTTACACCGCTTAAGATTTAAGGTAGAACGGTCTTGTTAGATGTGTAACTAATGAATGCGGTCTCATTTTTGGATTTTCCTGGAACCGCCTTAAAAGAAATAGAGACTCTTTATCCTAGGACGAGCAGCCTGTCTGTGTGATAGCCAGGTATACATAAGCTTTTACGTTTTTATTGATTGTGACCTGAAATAATATATCGTTTTTGAAAGAATTTCTGACTCTTTGACTGTTTTAGTTAATTATATCTGCTGTTCTTAATTGCCCTCTAAAGCACTTTGAACTGCAACTCTTGTACGAAATGTACTATATAAATAAAGTCTTACTTACTTACTCTCTTTAGTTTAAAATGTATTGAACTATTTATGTTTAGTTTAATTTGTCCGCCATGGTATTGGTGACCTGGTGGTCATCTGGTGCCAACTTTAACCCCCACTGAAGTAAGTGAAGTATTTATGATTGCTGAATAACATGCTGAATGCATTTAGTCAGTGACCGTCGCAGATGAACACTAATGATAGGCTACTACTAATAATAATAATACTATCAAATTGTATGGCGCTTTTCATGGACCCAATCGGGCTCACTCCAAGCACAAGGTTGAAAAGTGAAGCATGATCTTGTACATATGCAGACTAAGTGGCACCTAATAACCTAATAAAAAGTTACACACTGTAGTAATTGGCATTACAAATTAGTTCGGACAACGGCATATCTTTAGCCTGCTAGCATATTTACTGAACTGTTTTAATCACAACACACATAGACGTTTATACAGCCACAGGTACGGGGCACCCAGAGGGTCATACTACAGATCCCTTCCTTTTTTGCATGGATAATTTTCTTAATTCTCATGATGATGATTTATGGCATGTACTGTACGTCATACATTCATACATTCATACACCCCTCTACAACCCATTTATCTCATCCCAGTCCTTACTCTACAAAGTGAACAGCCCCAATTATGTTTAAAAGAAAAGCCCACCTTACTGTAAATTCAATGACAATGACAAAAAAACATTTCTGTCATAAAGGCTTCTGTGGTGAGAAATGACACAAACGGTCACTAGGTGGCAGTGTGATCCTACGGTAGTTTGACATGCTGTTCACAACAGTAACGCCTAAAATCTCCTGTCATTGTCAAACCCATTTGTACACAAAACTGTTTGGAACTCAGGCATAATAAACTGTGTCCTATTTCACATTTCTTGAAGGCTGTGTCAGTAATTTACCATCAGTGAGGATTCTGTCTCAGCATTGCTGAACTAGCTTCATCATTAAAGTAAGAACAGTGTTCATCCAGTAAATATGAGGTGCTGTTACTGTTCTCTAACAGCTATGACGGATATAGTCAGTACCTAGGTGTAGGTGTGAGACAGCAGTGAATGAGCTCTTCGTTATTAGCCTGTAGGAATGTAGGAATTATTTTGTAGGAATTAGTTATAAAAACTATTGAAACTGATCAGCCATATTTGCTCCTCATGTTGTTAAAATGTGATCAGCGCAGCATTTAGGATAGGAATAGGATATTTAATATACTGGATAGATGATACCAACACTGCTCCCCTTTCACAGATAGATGTTCCTCTGGATGCAAATACTGCCAACCTTCATGTAGAAATACTGCTGTGTGACTTTTATTTCCTCATCAGATCATGGAGCACACTCGAGCCATGGCAGTCACATCATCCTCAACACAAACGTGTTGGCTGTTGGTGTTAGTGCTGGTGACATGTGGGTCTTTATTTATTCATTCAAAAACAATCTGAGAACAGATTCTTATATTTCAGTTCCATTGGTGTAAGTGGTTAAACTTTTTAGTTTTTTTTTTTCTTTTTTTTTCACAGGGGTTGACTTTATTTATTCATTCAAAAGCAATTTCAGCTCTGATTCTTGTATTTCGTTTCATTGGTGTTACTGGTTACTGATTTATTCAGAAGGAATTGGAGCTTCTTTTATTTGTATGGATTATATTTGTTTAAAACTATGTGATGTTTTACAGGGGTAGATTGTGCTATTGAACACACCCATCCCAGCTCCATGACTGTAAAGCCAGGAGAGTCTCTGACAATCACCTGCAAAGTGACTGGGGCATCTATTACAGATGGCAGCTACTTTGGAACAGCATGGATTCGTCAGGCAGCAGGGAAACCCCTCGTTTGGATCAACACACTCCTCTATGAGGATACCAAATATGAAAATAATGCCCTGAAAAACAAGTTCAGTGTCTCCAGACACACCTCCAGTAACACAGTGGATCTACGGGGACACAATCTGCAGACTGAAGACACAGCTGTGTATTACTGTGCTCGTTACCCACGGCATTACAATAAGCTACAATGCTGTACCAAAACCTCCCACACATAACACACCAGACATAGAAATCTAACATAAAAAGATGCCAACATTTGCCAACATACATTTTAAGACATTTTAAATGTAAATGTACCCCCATCTACAACCCATATTATTTATTATTCCAGTTCTTACTCATTGTCTACCAATTTAAAAGTGGACTGCCCCGAGTTTTGTTTAAAATAAAAGACCACCTATAATTTAATGATATTCCCATGATTTAAATCCAGAGTATATGTGCCTCACTTTAATAGCATTTACACAAGTGGACTAAAGCCAGATAAGGGGATAGAACACTGTATATCATAATGTTGTTAATGATTTAAAATGTAATATTTAGTATATAGACACATTATGTTATATGACTTCAACATTGATATGGGCAGTCATGGCAAACTTACCATCTATTGTCTTTAAGAAATAACAATATAAAATCTGAATGAAAATTATATTAACGTGATATTGTTCATATTTTACTGGTAACTTCGGCCTGGCTCTGCCCATTTAGTGCTTTTAATCACACCTTTATCGCTGGCTTCACCCCTTTTTCAATTTGATCTCTATATTCCATTTGGTAACTTCATTTTCTTATTTTTTCTTTCTGTTTCTTTCAATCAAAATTCAAAATGTCATGAAAAAAAGACAGTTTGTTGATTCAAAATCTTCCATTATTTACCATGGTCTTAAATGTGTCATGCATGTCTAGTGATCTGAGATGACGACACCTCTCATCAAATAGATTTAATCAAATGAACAAAGTAAACAGAAACACTGGAGTCATTAACCAAGAGCACCTTCATGTTGATATTGGCCATTTAATCTCTGGTGGTGTTTCATCAGTCCAAATAGGAGTGGCCAATGCAAAACACAAAAATCACCTCTTTCCATATATCTGTGTGTGAAGCAAGTTTGAAAAACAGATCATTTTGACACCGTGTACCATTCAGCCATGGATGTGACACAGCTCCTCTTACTGGCTGTCTGTCTAACAGGTGAGCCTACCCTTGATCCATGCTTCCCTTCATCTTGGATGTTTCAAAAATCCGGTTTTGAGATTGTCTTTTATCTCTCATTGTTTTGTAGGTGTGGGGGGTCAGACACTGACTGAATCTGAGCCTGTGGTCATTAATCCTGGAGGATCTCACAGACTGACCTGTACAGCCTCTGGGTTCTCATTTAGTGGCAACTGGATGGCTTGGATCAGACAAGCTCCTGGGAAAGGGCTGGAATGGATTGCAACCATTGGCACTAGTAGCTCCCCTATTCGCTACTCCCAGTCAGTCCAGGGGAGATTCACCATCTCCAGACAGGATTCCAGCAGCCAGCTGTACCTACAGATGAACAGCCTGAAGAGTGAAGACACAGCTGTGTACTACTGTGCCCGACAGCCACAGTGACTGAATGCAATGGCCAGGCTGTACAAAAACACTTCAACTCAACATCATTCAGGGAAATCTCATCTATTTCTCATCTCATCTATTACCACATTGAACAATAACACAAAATAGAAGCATACAGTCCCAATTAAGCAGGCCCTATTTCTCAGATTATTTAATAGTATACATTATGCTTTTTTATTTTAAAATATTATCAAAAGTTGTAAATACCTCCTTAGAGTATCCTAGTGCAATGTAAGCCTATTATATTTCAACTGTTAATGTTGAATGGATACAAATCAGTTAGAAAATTTCATATTGCGGCCACATGGCAAGAAATATATTTTAATAGTTTTTGCCTACACAGCATCTCCTTGTTGTTCCTTCTTGAGCCTCCAGAGGGCAGTCTAGTCTCTCAGCTCTCCTCTTCAGCCCCCTAACTGATACATAGTTTCACACCAAATCATGGCTGCATAGAAGCCAGCAAATAGAATTAGAGTGAGTTTGAGGAGAACTTAAATACTCATCTCCATGAAACCCTATAATGATTGTGCTGTTGAGGATTGGATGTTAAAATCACTGTGACATTTCACCATTGAAAGAAAATGAAATTTGGAATATTTACAGTAAAATGTCTCTAAATCTTTAAGACAGTTAAACTAATGAAAAATCCCAATCAAAGCTGTGTGTTAATGTAATGTACTGGAGACCTAAAGAGCTCCTTCTCCATACAGCTCAATTGATTTAATAACACTAACACACAACCTGACATAAGCTAAATGTCTAGTGAAATGGTCATGCTACCTTTGTGTGAGACAAATCATTTAGTTTGGCATATTTCATGCAATGTATTCTTTTGAATATTTGGATTTTGATCATTTCAAAGACTTTTTTGGGGGAAGACACCTCCACTAACACAGTTTTTTTTACACAACCTGAACTTCCAGACTGAGGACTCAGCTGTGTATTACTGTACTAGAGAACCACACCATGACAAACATGCTGCTTCCCCACACACACATCAGCAGGGCCTCCACTCCAGTAACACTAGCATGACACAGCAATAACACCATGCAGTCATATTAACTCATGTGAATCACAGCAATAACACCATGCAGTCATATTAACTCATGTGAATCACAGCAATAACACCATGCAGTCATATTAACTCATGTGAATCACAGCAATAACACCATGCAGTTATATTAACTCATGTGAATCACAGCAATAACACCATGCAGTCATATTAACTCATGTGAATCACAGCAATAACACCATGCAGTCATATTAACTCATGTGAATCACAGCAATAACACCATGCAGTCATATTAACTCATGTGAATCACAGCAATAACACCATGCAGTCATATTAACTCATGTGAATCACAGCAATAACACCATGCAGTCATATTAACTCATGTGAATCACAGCAATAACACCATGCAGTCATATTAACTCATGTGAATCACAGCAATAACACCATGCAGTCATATTAACTCATGTGAATCACAGCAATAACACCATGCAGTCATATTAACTCATGTGAATCACAGCAATAACACCATGCAGTCATATTAACTCATGTGAATCACAGCAATAACACCATGCAGTCATATTAACTCATGTGAATCTTATGAATCTCCTTTCCGTCTTAAACTAGGTGGGGCATTAAGGACATATTGTAATGCACAATGCTGGCCAAGAGGTATAGTTCTTTCAGCTCAATGAAAATATTTTGGTCATGTAGAACATGCATACATTCTACGTATGAAGGACACTTTTTGTACTTTACTGACAGGTAAACCCATTCACTGGTTACTGGTTTAATAGGAAATTCTATTCACAATTTTCATTGAACATGTCCAGCATTTATTCATAGATCTTTCTGTTCTGCCCTCTTTATCAGGAAGACATCATGCAAAACCCAGACTCCCTTGAGTATTTATACCCTCAGCACACAGTCAGTCATGAAGACACATATGCTCACACACTGCTGTTAGACATGAACTTTATTATTCTATCAGCCTTGCTGGCTGTCTATTCAACGGGTGAGGAGACATTTTACCACTATACACAGAAAAAGATTGGTGTATAATATATGTGTTATTTGTCACGTTATTAATTTTTCTTGTTTTCTTTTTCCAGGTGGACATGGTCAGACCCTGACTGAATCTGAGCCTGTGGTCATTAATCCTGGAGGATCTCACAGACTGACCTGTACAGCCTCTGGGTTCTCATTTAGTGGCAAGTGGTTTGCTTGGATCAGACAAGCCCCTGGGAAAGGGCTGGAATGGATCGCTCACATGCACAGCACCACTATCTACCAGTCTCAAGCTTCTAAAGGACGGTTCACAATCTCTAGAGATGATGGCAAGAGCCAGGTGTATCTGCAGATAAACAACCTGAAGACTGAGGACACTGCTGTGTATTACTGTGCCCGATACCCACAGTGATAGAAGAGTCTGGAGAGATGAACAAAAACTCACAGTGAAAACAAGGGCACTGAACTGTGACTGTCTCTTCAAAAACATAGTTTACAGTCTTGTGCCTTGCTTACCCCACTTTGGACAGCAGGTGGCGTCAGAGATGTAGCATACAGGGACATTCCCATGAACTCCTACTCATCAACACCACACAATGAAACATTCATTAACCTGAAATCAGATGAGTAGTCACCAAACATGTTACATTGCTTTTATTACAGTGAGGCTGCAAGTGAAGCAGTTGTGGCTTCACTGCATATTTAAATTAGTCATATAATGTTTGCAAGCATAATCTCACATCAATAAAAGTCAGTCCATGTGCCTTGACATCTTTTACGTAATAATGAATTATGTTGAAATTGATTAAAATAAAACATATTCCATCGTAGTAACACAAAACAGACACAAAAACAATAAAGAAAACAATGATAAAAAATCCAGTAGGCCAACATGCACATTTATTTTAACTGATTCTAAGTACAAAGTCTCTGTTCAGATTACGTAAGAGGAGAAAAGACTCTTTTATTCTTCTAAAGTCTTGAAAGTGTAATTTAGTTTAATTCTTCACAAGGCCAGAACTTCCAGACTGAGGACACAGCTGTGTATTACTGAACTAGAGAACCACACCATGACAAACATGCTGCTTCCCCACACACACATCAGCTGGGCCTCCACTCCAGTAACACTAGCATGACACAGCAATAACACCATGCAGTCATATTAACTCATGTGAATCACAGCAATAACACCATGCAGTCATATTAACTCATGTGAATCACAGCAATAACACCATGCAGTCATATTAACTCATGTGAATCACAGCAATAACACCATGCAGTCATATTAACTCATGTGAATCACAGCAATAACACCATGCAGTCATATTAACTCATGTGAATCACAGCAATAACACCATGCAGTCATATTAACTCATGTGAATCACATCAATCTCCTTTCCTTCTTCAACCAGGTGGGTTACTTAGGACATATTTAATGCACAATGCTGGCCTAGAGGTCTAGCTCTCTCAACAGAATTACAATATTTAGGTCATGTATAACATACATACATTCTAAGTATGTACAACACATTTTGTACTTTACTGACAGGTAAACCCATTCACTGGCTACTGGTTGAGTAGGAAATTCTGTTCACAATTTTCATTCAACATGTCCAGCATTAATTCATACATATTTTTGTTCTGTCCTCTTTATCAGGAAGACATCATGCAAAACCCAGACTCCCTTGAGTATATATATCCTCAGCACACAGTCAGTCATGAAGACACACATGCTCACACACTGCTGTTAGACATGAACTTTATTATTCTATCAGCCTTGCTGGCTGTCTACTCAACAGGTGAGGAGCCATTTTCACAATATGCTCAAAAACAGATTGCGTATAATATATGTGTTATTTGTCACGTTATTAATTTTTTCATGTTTTCTTTTTTCAGGTGAACATGGTCAGACCCTGACTGAATCTGAGCCTGTGGTCATTAATCTTGGAGGATCTCACAGACTGACCTGCACAGTCTCTGGGTTCACAGTTACAAGCCACTATATTGCTTGGATCAGACAGGCTCCTGGGAGGGGGCTGGAATGGATCGCTAGCATGGCCAGCACCACTATCTACCAGTCTGAGGCTTCTAAAGGACGGTTCACAATCTCTAATGATTATGGCAAGAGCCAGGTGTATCTGCAGATGAACAACCTGAAGACTGAGGACACTGCTGTGTATTACTGTGCCCGAGACCCACAGTGATAGAAGAGTCTGGAGAGATGAACAAAAACTCACAGTGAAAACAAGGGCACTGAACTGTGACTGTCAGTTCAAAAAAACAGTTTTACAGTCTTATGCCTTGCTTGCCCCACTTTGGACAGCAGGTGGCGTCAGAGATGTAGAACACTGGGACATTCCCATGAACTCATACTCATCAACACCACACAATGAAACATTCATTAACCTGAAATTAGATGAGGAGTCACCAAACGTTAGAGTTACATTTCTTTCAGTACAGTGAAGCTGCAAGTGAAGCAGTTGTGGCTTCACTGCATATTTAAATTAGTCAGATCATGCAAGCATAATATCACATCGAGAAAAGTCATTCCATGTGCCTTGCCCTTGACATATTTTAGTAATAATGTGTTATGTTGAAATTGTTTAAAATAAAATATATTCCATCGTAGTAACACAAAACAGACACCAAACAATACCGTAAACAATGCTAACATATCCAGTAGGCCTACATGCACATTTATTTGAACTGATACTAAGTACAAAGTCTCTGTTCAGATTAAGAGGAGAGGAGATTAAGACTGTTTCATTCTTCTAAAGGCTTGAAAGTGTAATTAAGTGTTAATCACCATTATGTACAGTACAGATGGGTGAGCGCTTTGACCTTCAATTCTATTCCGCTCAATCTATGTGGCATTGTTCATTGTAGTTTTTATTTAGTTATCGTGTTTTTGAAAAACTGACATCTTGATTTGTATAAAGGAAGTAAATTATCTTTTCACTGCAAGTTTTAGTGTTAATATTTATTCATTTTTATTACTATATTTACCCTGTTCTGCACTGATGGAAAAGTCCTTGATCACCCAGCCTGTCACAGACATGACTTCAAATAAGTTCATGTGAATCATAGGAATCTACTTTCCTTCTTCAACCAGGTGGGGCATTAAGGACCTATAACATTAATGTATGTGTACAGTTCAGTTAAGTGGACGGAATCCAGTTAAGGGGATAGAACACCATAGATCATAATGTTGTTAATCATTCAAAATGATATATTTAATACATACACACATTATATTATATTACTTCCACATTTATATGGGCAGTCATGGCCAACTCACCATCTATAGTCTTTATAAAATAACAATATAAAACTTAAATACAAATGATATTAACTTGATATTGTTATCACAGTAATACTTCATTAGACTAGTCCAGTAAACAGGTGATCAATATTCTCTGTTGGGAGTGAACAGGTGATCAATATTCTCTGATGGTAGTGAACAGGTGATCAATATTCTCTGTTGGGAGTGAACAGGTGATCAATATTCTCTGTTGGGAGTGAACAGGTGATCAGTATTAGCTGTAGGGAGTGATCAGGTGATCAATATACTCTGTTGGGAGTGTCTCCAGCAGGGGTTCCCTTATGCAAACTACCTCCACACTCCCTCCTCATATAATCAGTTAATGTGCTCCTCTCATTGACAGCCATCAGAGAAGATCATCTGTTATCAGTTCAGCTGCATGACAAACCATGATCCGTACATCTCAGCTTCTGCTATTGTTGATAGCTGCCACATGTGAGTCTGATTAAGCTCATTAAGGATGCAAAGATAGAAACTCTTGCTGTTTTATTCAAGTGATTGTGCATTTTAGAATGTCTTGTATTAGTGTCAGGAGAAACACTGAATCATAGACTTCATCATTAGGAGCTCAACACAAACCATAGATATTATATAGATTGAGATGTTCTGTACTGAATGCCATAACACAAACCATAGATATTATATAGATTGAGATGTTCTGTACTGAATGCCATAACTCATTAGTGTTGCCTTTTGTTGTTCCAGATGTCCACATGGAGGAGCTCAATCAGCCAGCTTCTGTGAATATCCAGCCCAGTCAAAGCTTGACCATCCAATGTAGGGTCTCATATTCTATCACTAGCTATGGCACTGGATGGATAAGGCAGGCTTTGGGGGGACCACTAGAGTGGATTGGGCTTATTAACAGTGCTGGGAGCTTGTACTACAAGGACTCTTTGAAAAACAAGTTCAGTGTCTCCAGAGACACCTCCAGTAACACAGTCACTCTACAGGGCCAGAATCTGCAGGCTGAAGACACAGCTGTGTACTATTGTGCACGGTGGGCACAGTGACTGAATGCAATGGCCAGGCTGTACAAAAACACCTCCTCATTCACCACATGAGCCCTGCTCAAAGATATGAGGCAGTATAGCACTGTAGTACGTACTACCATGTAGATGACCTGAAGAAAAACTCCTTCACACAAATACACCAGTACTGTACACATCATTAAGCAAATAATCTGAAAGCAAAATCAGGTGTGGTTTGGAGTGTTACTATTCAACAATGGGTTCACATAAACACACGTACTCAAACAGACAGACAGACAGATAGAGAGACAGAGAGAGAGGGGGAGAGAGAGAGAGTGTTGGTAAAATGGTTAAACATGCTTATTGCACACAATACAACTGAATACTATGCCAGGCAGAAAAGACAAATGCCATCTTATTAAATGAACTCTCTGATCTTCTTATATCAAAAGACCTCCATTGTGTGCATTAACAGCAACTCCCATGCACTGAGTGCTATCAGACATATTAGCATGGTCTGGCCACAGTTCAACTAATTAACATACCATGCATTCCCCAATCACCTGTCCTGAGACGTCAGGACTCCGATGGAGTCAGTAGCTGACAGAGTTTATTAGACATAGCCAAGGCAGAGGAACAGGGGTAACACGGAAGACAAGATTCACTAATAGTCCAGGCAAAATAGTAGCCTGGTGACACCAGCCTACGTATTTCCGCCTGAATTGATTTCAAGCTCATACTCAGTCTGGCCCAGCCCCATTGACAATCGTTTCCAGAACTCAAAATTTTGCCGGACCAATCAGCGAACAGTTCAGAGCTGTGGCGCAAAACTCGCCTTGCCGAGTTGCATGTAGTCCAGCCGAGTTTGTAGTTTAACAGTATAGCAAAAATGGCTACGGAGGAAGAGACACGAAAAGCTATCGGAGAAGTTGTCTCAACTCTCGAGAACATCAGAAAATTAAAAGGAGAACAAGAGTATTTTCTTGTAAGTTTTATGATTGGAAAGGACGTCGTAGCTCTTCTCCCAACTGGCTTTGGGAAGAGTTTAATCTACCGAATGCTTACTAAACGTTGCTGATTGGTTAAGGGAACTCCAATGATTTTAAACCTCAAGATAAGCACCCGCCCATCTCGGAAACCAAAATGCATTGGGTTGGCCCAGACTGACTGACGGAATAAAATGGAGTCACAGTCTGGTAACGGCCAGGCTAGCAAAATAGCCCATTTTGGAGCCAAAAATAAAATTAATTGTATAAGATTTTTTTTCAGCATAGATCATTTCTATGAGGTGTCCAGAACAACATACCTAAAGTCCCAAGACTTACATTTTTGATGTGTATTTATACCATGCAATATTAGCACACATCTCAGATTGATGAAGCCATGCAATATTAGCACACATCTCAGATTGATGAAGCCATGCAATATTAGCACACATCTCAGATTGATGATAATTAAACAGATTTCCTCAACTAGGATGTCTTAGGACTTTTAGTATGTTGTTCTGGACACTTCATAGAAATGATCTATGCTGAAAAAAAATATTTTACAATTAGTGTGTCGCGCTATTTGGCCTGGACTATATTACAAAACACTAAACACTCCAACTCAGGTAGCTCAGCAGTTTTCGTCTCATATTAAACACACTGCGTATTAATAAATTCAGGAATTATGGTATTTAACCAAGCGTTCTAAGATATTTGGCCTCTAACTCACTCTAACGCCTGGACGTCTAGCTCTTTCAACAGAATACAAATATTTTGTTCACATCGTACTTTCCTGACAGGTAAACCCATTCACTGGCTACTGGTTAAGTTGGAAATTCTCTTAACAATTTTCATTCAACATGTCCAGCATGTATTCATACATCTTTCTGTTCTGCCCTCTTTATCAGGAAGACATCATGCAAAACCCAGACTCCCTTGAGTATATATATCCTCAGCACACAGTCAGTCATGAAGACACACATGCTCACACACTGCTGTTAGACAATCATGAACTTTATTATTCTATCAACCTTGATGGCTGTCTACTCAACAGGTGGGGAGCCATTTTCCCACAAAACACAGAAACAGAAAACGGTATAATATATGTGTTATTTGTCACGTTATTTCTTTGCATGTTTTTTTTTTTCAGGTGGACATGGTCAGACCCTGACTGAATCTGAGCCTGTGGTCATTAATCCTGGAGGATCTCACAGACTGACCTGCACAGCCTCTGGGTTCACAGTTAGTAGCTACTGGATGGCTTGGATCAGACAAGCTCCTGGAAAAGGTCTGGAATGGATTGCTAGCATGAACGGCGGCACTATCTACCAGTCTCAGGCTTCTAAAGGACGGTTCACAATCTCTTATGATGACAGCAAGAGCCAGGTGTATCTGCAGATGAACAGCCTGAAGACTGAGGACACTGCTGTGTACTACTGTGCCCGAGACCCACAGTGATAGAAGACTCTGGAGAGATGAACAAAAACTCACAGTGAAAACAAGGGCACTGAACTGTGACTGTCAGTTAAAAAACACAGTTTACAGTCTTGTGCCTTGCTTTCCCCACTTTGGACAGCAGGTGGCGTCAGAGATGTAGTAGAACATAGGGACATTCACATGAACTCATACTCATCAACACCACACAATGAAACATTCATTTACCTGAAATCAGATGAGCAGTACCCAAACCTGTGTCATTTCAGTGAACTACTCAACACCACATAATGAAACATTCATTAACCTGAAATCAGACACAATTGTTACATTTCTTTTATAACAGTGAGGCTGCAAGGGAATCAGTTGTGGCTTCACTGAATATTTAAATTAGTCAGATAATGTATGTAAGCATAATATCATATCAATAAAAGTCAGTCAATGTGTCATGGCATCTTTTAGTAATAATGTATTATGTTGATATTCACGGTTTCCCTAAACCTTTCTGATCTGAGGGCAGAGGACTCTGCTGAGTATAACTGTGCAAGATAATCACACAAACACAGAGCTCTGTTGTACAAAAACATTTCTGCTTCTGTGGTGAGAAATGACAAAACAGTCACCATTGGCAGTGTGAACCCACGTTCGTGTGACATGCTGTTGACAACAGTAACACTCAAAATATCCTGTCATTGTCAAAACTATCTGTAGATTTAGTACCACAAAACTGTCTGAAAATCAGACATAAAATTAGTCATATTTCACATTTAATAAAGGCTGTGTCAGTATTTACAATCAGTGAGGATTTTGTCTCAGCATTGCTAAACTAGCTTCATCATTAAAGTTAGAATATTTATTATTAAATGTATTTTACTGTATATATAAGTTTATATATTATTTTGTTTATACAGTTACTATGTTGTGCTGCTACGGTTAACAGCTATGATGGCTATAGTCAGTACCTATGTGAAGATGTGAGAGTGAATTAGCTCTTTGTTATTAGCCTATATAGGAATTATTTTGTAGGAATGAATTTGCAGGGATTAGTTTGAAACACTATCTAAACTGATCAGCCATATTTGCTCCTCATGTTGTGTAAATGTAATCAGTGCAGCATTTAGGAAAGAAAGTCATAATATTTAAGCAGCATTTTATTTAATATACTGGATGCATGATATCAACACTGCTACCCTCATTAAGATGATGAAAAAAAGATGTTCCTCTGGATGCAAATACAGCCAACCTTCATGTATAAATACTGCTGTGTGACTTTTATTTCCTCTTCAGATCATGGAGCACACTCGAGCCATGGCAGTCACATCGTCCTCAACACAGACGTGTTGGCTGTTGGTATTAGTGGTGGTGACATGTGGGTCTTTACTGTCTTTATTTATTCATTCAAAAGCAATTTCAGCACAGATTATTGTATTTAAGTTAATTGTTGTTACTGGTTACTGATTTATTCACAAGGAATTTGAGCTTCTTGTATTTTATATTTGTTTAAATGTTTAAAACTATGTGATTTTACAGGGGTAGATTGTGCTATTGAACACATACAGCCCAGCTCCATGACTGTAAAGCCAGAAGAGTCTCTGAGTATTACCTGCAAAGTTACTGGGGGAACTATTACAGATAGAAGCTATTTTGGCACAGCTTGGATTCGTCAGGCAGCAGGGAAACCCCTGGTGTGGATCAACACACTCTACTATGATGAAGACATTCGTGAAAATAATGCCCTGAAAAACAAGTTCAGTGTCTCCAGAGACACCTCCAGTAAAACAGTCACCCTGCAAGGCCAGAATCTGCAGCCTGGAGACACAGCTGTGTATTACTGCGCTCGTTACCCACGGCATTACAATAAGCTACAATGCTGTACCAAAACCTCCCACACACCAAACATACAGTACAAAAACTGAAAATATTAACATTTGAACACATATTTAAAAAAGAAAATGTAATTGAAATATCCTCCCCTCTACAACCCATATTATTTATCCCATTCCATTCCTTACTCATTGTCTCCCAATTTAAAAGTTGACAGCCCATGTTATGTTAAGAAGACAGCCCACCTATAATTCAACGATATTCCCATGATTTAAATCCAGAGTATATGTGTCTCACTTTAAAAGCTTTAACACAAGTGAACCTAAGGGGATAGAACACTCTAGAATCTACAATGTTGATCATAATGTTGTTAATTATTTTAAATGTAATATTTAGTATATAGACACATTACAATTTATAACTACCACTTCTTTAGTCATGGCCGACTAACCATCTACAGTCTTTTATAAATCACAGGTGTGAATGAAAATGGTATTAACTTAATATTGTTTTAAAGAAATAATTCATCAGTCTAGTCCAGTGAACAGGTGATCAATATTCTCTGTTGGGAGTGTCTCCAGTGAACAGGTGATCAATATTCTCTGTTGGGAGTGTCTCCAGCAGGGGTTCCCTTATGCAAACTACCTCCACACTCCCTCCTCATATAATCAGTTAATATGCACCACTCATTGACAGCCATCAGAGAAGATCATCTGTTATCAGTTCAGCTGCATGACAAACCATGATCCGCAGCCCGTGTATCAATTAATTTGTAGGAATTCGTTTGAAACACTATTGAAACTGATCAGCCATATTTGCTTCTCATGTTGTGTAAATGTGATGCAGATGGTGAATAATAGATGTTCCTCTAGATGCAAATACTGCCAACCTTCATGTATAAATACTGCTGTGTGACTTTAATTTCCTCATCAGATCATGAAGCACACTCGAGCCATGGCAGTCACATCGTCCTCAACACAGACGATCCGTAATATTTAGTATATAGACAAATTACAATTTATAACTACCACTTCTTTAGTCATGGCCGACTAACCATCTATAGTCTTTTATAAATCACAGGTGTGAATGAAAATGGTATTCACTTAGGACATATTGTAATGCTGGCCTAGAGGTCTAGCTCTTTCAACAGAATACAAATATTTTGGTCACATTGTAATTTACTGACAGGTAAACCCATTCACTGGCTCCTGGTCACTTAGGAAATTCTGTTCACAATTTTCATTCAACATGTCCAGCATTTATTCATACATCTTTCTGTTCTGCCCTCTTTATCAGGAAGACATCATGCAAAACCTAGACTCCCTTGAGTATATATATCCTCAGCACACAGTCAGTCATGAAGACACATATGCTCACACACTGCTGTTAGACATGAACTGTATTATTCTATCAGCCTTGCTGGCTGTCTATTCAACGGGTGAGGAGCCATTTTCCCACAATACTCAGAAACAGATTGGTGTATAAAATATGTGTTATTTGTCACGTTATTTCTTTTCATGTTTCTTTTTTTCCAGGTGGACATGGTCAGACCCTGACTGAATCTGAGCCTGTGGTCATTAATCCTGGAGGATCTCACAGACTGACCTGTACAGCCTCTGGGCTCTCATTTACAAGCTACTATTTCGCTTGGATCAGACAGCCTCCTGGGAAAGGGCTGGAATGGATTGCTCACATACACGGCGGAACTATCTACCAGTCTCAGGCTTCTAAAGGACGGTTCACAATCTCTAATGATGATGGCAAGAGCCAGGTGTATCTGCAGATGAACAGCCTGAAGACTGAGGACACGGCTGTGTATTACTGTGCCCGAGATCCACAGTGGTAGAAGAGTCTGGAGAGATGAACAAAAACTCACAGTAAAAAAAAAGGGGAACTGAGCTGTGACTGTCTAAAAAAAAACACAGTTTTACAGTCTTATGCCTTGCTTGCCCCACTTTGGACAGCAGGTGGCGTCAGAGATGTAGAACTACTCCTCAACACCACACAATGAAACATTCATTAACCTGAAATCAGATGAGTAGTCACCAAACGTTAGAGTTACATTTCTTTCACTACATTGAGGCTGCAAGTGAATCAGTTGTGGCTTCACCGCATATTTAAATTAGTCAGATCATGCAAGCATAATATCACATCAAGAAAAGTCAGTCCATGTGCCTTGACATCTTTTAGTAATAATGTATTATGTTGAAATTGATTAAAATAAAATATATTCCATGGTAGTAACACAAAACCGACACCAAACAATACCGTAAACAATGATAACATATCCAGTAGGCCTACTTGCACATTTATTTGAACTGATACTAAGTACAAAGTCTCTGTTCAGATTAAGAGGAGAGAAGACCGTTTCATTCTTCTAAAAGCTTGAAAGTATAATTAAGTGTTAATCACCATTATGTACAGTACAGATGGGTGAGCTATTTGACCTTCAATTCTATTCCGCTTAATTTATGTGGCATTGTTCATTGTAGTTTTTATTTAGTTATCGTGTTTTTGAAAACTGATATCTTGATTTGTATAAAGTTAGTAAATTATCTTTTCACTGGAAGTTTTAGTGTTAGTATTTTTTTTTTTTAACCATAATTGCCCTGTTCTGCACCGATGGAAAAGCCCTTGATCGAGTATGAACACCCAGCCTGACACAGACACGACTTAAAATAAGTTCATGTGAATCATATGAATCTACTTTCCTTCTTCAACCAGGTGGGGCATTAAGGACCTATAACATTAATGTATATGTACAGTTCAGTTAAGTGGACTGAATCCAGTTAAGGGGATAGAACACCATAGATCATAATGTTGTTAATCATTAAAAATGAGATATTTAATACATAGACACATTATATTATATTACTTCCACATTGAAATGTGCAGTCATGGCCAACTCACCATCTATAGTCTTTATAAAAATAACAATATAAAACAAAAATGTTATTGTTATCACAGTAATAATTCATCAGACTAGTCCAGTGAACAGGTGATCAATATTCTCTGTTGGGAGTGTCTCCAGCAGGGGTTCCCTTATGCAAACTACCTCCACACTTCCCTCCTCATATAATCAGTTAATGTGCTCCTCTCATTGACAGCCATCAGAGAAGATCATCTGTTATCAGTTCAGCTGCATGACAAACCATGATCCGTACATCTCAGCTTCTGCTAGTGTTGATAGCTGCCACATGTGAGTCTGATTAAGCTCATTAAGGATGCAAAGATTGAAACTCTTGGTGTTTTATTCAAGTTATTGTGCATTTTAGAAAGTCTTGTATTAACGTCAGGAGAAACACTGAATCATAGACTTCATCATAAGGAGCTCAACACAAACCATAGATATTATATAGATTGAGATGTTCTGTACTGAATGCCATAACTCATTAGTGTTGCCTTTTGTTGTTCCAGATGTCCACATGGAGGAGCTCAATCAGCCAGCTTCTGTGAATATCCAGCCCAGTCAAAGCTTGACCATCCAATGTAGGGTCTCATATTCTATCACTAGCTATGGCACTGGATGGATAAGACAGGCATCGGGGGGACCACTAGAGTGGGTCGGGTTTGTTGACACTGATGGGAACTTGTACTACAAGGACTCTTTGAAAAACAAGTTCACCCTCTCCAGAGACACCTCCAGTAACACAGTCACCCTGCAAGGCCAGAATCTGCAGACTGGAGACACAGCTGTGTATTACTGCGCTCGTTACCCACGGCATTACAATAAGCTACAATGCTGTACCAAAACCTCCTAAACATTACACACCAAACATAGAAATCTATCTAATATTAACATAAAAAGTTACCAACATTTGAACACACATTTTAAATGTAAATGTACCCCCCTCGACGACCCATGTTATTTATCTTATTCCAGTTCTTACTTCTTGTCTACACCTTTAAAAGTGGACAGCCCAAGATAGGTTTAGAAGAAAAGCCCCCCTTTAAGTAAATAAAATTACCATGATTTACACGTGTCTCACTTTAATAGCATTATTACAAGTGGACTGAATCCAGTTAAGGGGATAAAACACTGAAGATCATAATGTTGTTAATGATTTTAAATATAATATTTAGTATATAGACACATGACAATACATGACTACCGCTTTTATATGTGCAGTCATGACCGACTAAGCATCTATAGTCATTTCTAAATCACAGGAAGAAATGGGAATGAAAATTGTATTAACTTGATATTGTTATCACAGTAACAATTAGTTCTTAATAATTATGTAATATAGCTGAAGCTTGAATTGGCACCGTAATATCTACACTAGATTGTCAACGTTGCTGAACCATATGATGACACATTTAAGTGGTCTGTTTTTGTCATGTCTCTCATACCTGGTCTGACAGCAGAATCATGGACACTACGAACCACATGGGGGCAGTAGAGTCACAGGATTTGAGCCTTGGTCGGTATGACAGTATGACAAAAGAAAGGACAACATGTCTTTACTTTAAATAGTTCTCTTATACTCTATCATTTGTGTTGCATTAATTACACATGGATTTGCACAATAGACTCAGACAAAATATTATTTAATTGCCTCAAAAAATTATGACACAAAATACAATGTCGGGCCTACAGTGCCAGCATGAAATTGGATTTTGGACACATTTATTATATATCTGTCTTTTCAATTCAAATATAATTTTTTAACAAATCTACAAAAAAGACTGAGGCCTAGTGCAATCAGGCTGAAGCCAGACCTACTCTCAAAAATACACGTGATACATGAATTGTAATTCTACACTTACACATATAACCCTGACCTTTGAACGACAAAAACCTTTCTGTGTGCAAAAATAGTGGGTACCACAATTTTCAATCAACATGTCCATATTTTTGTTCTGCCCGCTTTGTCAGGAAGACATCATGCAAAACCCAGACTCCCTTGAGTATATATATCCTCAGCACACAGTCAGTCATGAAGACACACATGCTCACACACTGCTGTTAGACATGAACTTTATTATTCTATCAGCTTTGCTGGCTGTCTACTCAACGGGTGAGGAGCCATTTTCCCACAATACGTAGAAACAGATTGGTGTATAACGTATGTGTAATTTTGCACGTTATTTCTTTTTCCTGTTTTGTTTTTTCAGGTGGACATGGACAGACACTGACTGAATCTGAACCTGTGGTCATTAATCCTGGAGGATCTCACAAACTGACCTGCACAGCCTCTGGGCTCTCATTAAGTAGCTACTGGATGGCTTGGATCAGACAGGCTCCTGGGAAAGGGCTGGAATGGATTGCTCAAATAAGTGGCTCTACTATCTACCAGTCTCAAGATTCTAAAGGACGGTTCACAATCTCTACAGATTATGGCAAGAACCAGCTCTATCTACAGATGAACAGCCTGAAGAATGAGGACACTGCTGTGTATTACTGTGCCCGAGACCCACAGTGATAAAATAGTCTGGAGAGATGAACAAAAACTCACAGTGACAACAAGGGCACTGAACTGTGACTGTCTGTTCAAAAACACAGTTTTACAGTCTTATGCCTTGCATGCCCCACTTTGGACAGCAGGTGGCGTCAGAGATGAAGAACACGAGGACATTCACATGAACTCGTACTCATCAACACGACACAATGAAACATTCATTAACCTGGAATCAGATGAGCAGTCACCAAACATGTTACATTTCGTTCATAACAGTGAGGCTACAAGTGATTTATTTGTGGCTTCCCTTTATATTTAAATTAGTCAGATAATGTATGCAAGCTAATATCACATCAGGAAAAGTCAGTCCAAGTGCCTTGACATCTTTTAGTAATAATGTATTATGTTGAAATTGATTAAAATAAAACATAATCAATGGTATTACCTCAAAGCAGACACCAAAACAATACCTTCACCAATGATTAAAAAAAAATCCAGTAGGCCTACGTGCACATTCATTTTTACTGATTCTTAGTACAAAGTCTCTCTTCAAATTATGTGGAGAGAATATTATTCTAAATTCTAGATCTCCTTCTAATAGCTTGAAACTGTAAATTAATGTTAATCACCATTATGTACAGTACATGTGGGTGAGCTATTCTCTCACAGCCTGAAGAATGAGGACACTGCTGTGTACTACTGTGCCCGACACCCACAGTGATAGAAGAGTCTGGAGAGATGAACAAAAACTCACAGTGAAAAAAAGGGGAACTGAGCTGTGACTGTCTGTTAAAAAAACACAGTTTAACAGTCTAATGCCTTGCTTGCCCCACTTTGGACAGCAGGTGGCGATAGAGATGTAGAATACAGGGACATTCACATGAACTCCTACTCATCAACACCACACAATGAAAGATTACCTTATCTGAAATCAGATGAGGAGTCACCAAACACGTTACATTTATTTCAGTACAGTGACGCTGCAAGTGAATCAGTTGTGGCTTTACTGCATATTTAAATTAATCAGATAATGTTTGCAAGCATAATATCACATCAAGAAAAGTAATTCCATGTGCCTTGACATCTTTTACATAATAATTAATTATGTTGGAATTGATTAAAATAAAACATATTCCATCGTAGTAACACAAAACAGACACAAAAACAATAAAGAAAACAATGATAAAAAATCCAGTAGGCCAACATGCACATTTATTTTAACTGATTCTAAGTACAAAGTCTCTGTTCAGATTACGTAAGAGGAGAAAAGACTCTTTTATTCTTCTAAAGTCTTGAAAGTGTAATTTAGTTTAATTCTACACAAGGCCAGAACTTCCAGACTGAGGACACGGCTGTGTATTACTGTACTAGAGAACCACACCATGACAAACATGCTGCTTCCCCACACACACATCAGCTGGGCCTCCACTCCAGTAACACTAGCATGACACAGCAATAACACCATGCAGTCATATTAACTCATGTGAATCACAGCAATAACACCATGCAGTCATATTAACTCATGTGAATCACAGCAATAACACCATGCAGTCATATTAACTCATGTGAATCACAGCAATAACACCATGCAGTCATATTAACTCATGTGAATCACAGCAATAACACCATGCAGTCATATTAACTCATGTCAATCACAGCAATAACACCATGCAGTCATATTAACTCATGTGAATCACAGCAATAACACCATGCAGTCATATTAACTCATGTGAATCACAGCAATAACACCATGCAGTCATATTAACTCATGTGAATCACAGCAATAACACCATGCAGTCATATTAACTCATGTGAATCACAGCAATAACACCATGCAGTCATATTAACTCATGTGAATCACAGCAATAACACCATGCAGTCATATTAACTCATGTGAATCACAGCAATAACACCATGCAGTCATATTAACTCATGTGAATCACAGCAATAACACCATGCAGTCATATTAACTCATGTGAATCACAGCAATAACACCATGCAGTCATATTAACTCATGTGAATCACAGCAATAACACCATGCAGTCATATTAACTCATGTGAATCATATCAGTCTCCTTTCCTTCTTCAACCAGGTGGGGCATTTAGGACATAACATGTAAAATGTCAAAATGTACAAACTTGCCTCTCAACAGAATTACAATATTTAGGTCATGAATGACATACATACATTTTAGGGATGAAGGACAGATTGTGTACTTTACTGTCAGGTAAACCCATTCACTGGCTATGGTTAAGTAGGAAATTCTGTTCACAATTTTCAATCAACATGTCCAGCATTTATACTTACATATTTTTGTTCTGCCCGCTTTATCAGGAAGACATCATGCAAAACCCAGACTCCCTTGAGTATATATATCCTCAGCACTCAGTCAGTCATGAAGACACACATGCTCACACACTGCTGTTAGACATGAACTTTATTATTCTATCTGCCTTGCTGGCTGTCTACTCAACAGGTGAGGAGCCATTTTCCCTCAATACACAGAAACAGATTGTGGTATAATATATGTGTTATTTGTCACGCTATTTATTTTCATGTTTTTTTTATTCAGGTGGACATGGTCAGACACTGACTGAATCTGAGCCTGCGGTCATTAATCCTGGAGGATCTCACAGACTGACCTGCACAGCCTCTGGGTTCACATTTGCAAGCTACTATATGGCTTGGATCAGACAGGCTCCTGGGAAAGGACTGGAGTGGCTGGCTCTAATGCATCCCACCTCAAGTAGTGATATATACTACGCTCAGTCCATTCAGGGAAGGTTCACAATTTCCAGAGACAACAGCAAGAAGCAGAGTTACCTACAGATGAACAGCCTGACAGCTGAAGACTCTGCTGTGTACTACTGTGCTAGGTACCACAGTGAGCGATGAAGCTTAACTGCAGCACAAAAACACATGCCATGTTTACGGATGACAGACAAAGTGTAACTGCAGTTCAGATAGGACCAAAAAACATGCCCTTTCCTTGTAAAAAATGTATTTATGCATAAATGATACATGTATTTACCCACCTAGTGTGATGATACACTTCAGCCTTTCATGAAAAAAACTCTAAAACTCACATCATAACTATTGCATAGAAACATGCCACAAACATCACCATAGCTGACTTTCAATGGCACAATAGTGTGACATTAATGTGACGTTGTTGACTGAGCTCAAGTTCACAATATTAACATCTTCATCGCTTTCATGCCACTTGCATCCCTTTGTCTGAGTGATTTCATCGGTGCCGTTAAAATAAGCTATGGTGCTCGTGGAGTGGTGGACTGATATTAAGAAAATATATCTTTAGTTCAGTACATTACAGGTATATACTGTAGCCTACTGTACAGTTACAGCCTAAATCAGACCCCTATTGCCTCCATCAACATGTTGAGACATTAAGAAGCCCCGAATCCCCTTACGAGTGACATCATCATATGAATTCTGCACAGTCATAATCATCACAGTTTGAATTTGCAACTCAAATTCTGTTTATTTTTCCCATCTGCCATTGGATGATCTTGTCTGAGGCCATACCCATCTGCCATTGGATGATCTTGCCTGATCCCATTCCCTTCTGCCATTGGATGATCTTGTCTGATCCCATTCCCATCTGCCATTGGATGATCTTGCCTGATCCCATTCCCTTCTGCCATTGGATGATCTTGTCTGATCCCATTCCCATCTGCCATTGGATGATCTTGTCTGAGGCCATTCTCTGTGTATAAAGCACTGATGATGAAACAGTCCACATAAAGGAGCAGTGTCCCCTTTACCTGCCTCAGTTGAGCTGGAACAGCTTGACACCAGCACACATTATGGTTCCCACCAGTGTCTTACTGTTGCTGACAGCTGAATCCTGTGAGTCTCTCTGGAGGGTAGACTAGCGAAAACAATACGGCCATCAGTCGACCATTCCTAACCTTTTTATTATGAATGCATGCAACTAATTACTTGATTGATTTTTGTTTGTTTGTTTGTTTGTTTAGACGTTCAGTCGGATGTTGAGCTCACCCAGCCCAGCTCCATAGTGATTAAGCCCGGGGGCCCTCTCACTATCCCCTGTAAGGTGTCTGGATACTCTCTTACTTCATGTTGTAGCTACGCGACAGCATGGGTTCGACAGCCTGCAGGGAAAACACTTGAGTGGATAACAAATATATATGGGAATGGAGATATTTACAAGGCAGATTCCCTGAAGAGCAAGTTCAGCATCTCTAAAGATCCCTCCAGCAGTACAGTGACTCTAACAGGGCAGAACCTGCAGACTGAAGACTCAGCTGTCTATTACTGTGCCAGGCGACCACTGTGATACCAACCAGTGGAGGACCTGTACAAAAACTTTACTGACACAATATAAACCATATACACTCTTGAGTAGAATTGATTAACCCTGTTCAAGCACAGTTTAGACGATTACACAGTATATTACATTTCTATGTGAAATAACATTAATATAAAGTGACAGTGAAATACATATTCAGAAAGTGTGAAATGGTTGGGCTCTATGTACCTATCCAAACCAAGCCTGAACTGCGATGACATCACTAGTCCCTCTTGTCCCCTCTTGGCCAAACAACACTGCAGTACCTATTTCAGCTGGTAGAGGGCAGCCTATGACAACTCTCATTCACCTTTTTAACTCCTCATCAGAACACACTGCTGTGAAGTCTGAGCTACTGTGGAACACTCTACTGTCAAAACTGTGAGTGACGGCTGTGTGAAAGATAAATGCTGTTCTCTGAAATAGAGAAGGTGTCACTACCATTGGTGAGCTATTGCAGGCTATCAGTCTTCTCTAACCACCAGAGGACAGCCTACAAGAAGAAAAAAGTGTGATTTATTAAAATGGTCATCCCTTGTATTGTCCTTCTTCAAACTAGAGATTGTTTAATTAGGCACAAGTTTCTATATGAAAGACAATCAATGATTTTTTTTTCTTTCAGACGATAGATGATGGATATTAACTTAAATCAACTATTATGTATGCCAATATATTTGACCAGCTAGTAAGAGCAACTGAATTTACATATCAGCTGAAATGTTTGTAAGCTCAGCCAAGAGAATGGGGGAAAAAAGCAAAATAAAATGAAGGCCTTTTAATCAAACAAGTCAAAATAGTGACTTCTAGCAGTGGAAAGGCCAATGCTTGAGAATAAGAAACTTTGTGAGATCAACGCCATCTAAATATGGAGAACCTCTATTCCCCTCTATGAAAGCCAAGAGGGCTGTCTATGCAAAGTCATCCTTCACTTCACTCCTTTATAACCGCCCTTGTTCTATTCTCATTCCCCATTCCCTTTGATTGTCTTGCAGGAACAGCTACGGCATACATTTAGATAGTAGAATGAACAGAACTACATTCTACCATTTCATTTTCATACTTCTATTTGGACAAGGTAATGTGGATGTAAGACTGCACAAAACTGTTCGGTGTATAATATTGAAACATTTCCCTCTGGCACTGCTTACAAAGTAACCACTGTTGTACATATTGTGTTCCAGGTATTATCTGTGATGAGATCAGACTAGATCAGTCTCCTGCTCAAGTGAAGACACCAGGACGGACAGTTAAGATCTCCTGTAAAACATCTGGATTTGACATGACAAAATTCTACATGCACTGGATCAGACAGAAACCTGGAGGGCCTCTGGAGTGGATTGGGAGAATGAACGCTGGATCAGGAACCGATGTTCTCTATGCAGAGTCTCTGAAGGGCCAGTTCACCCTGACTGAAGACGTCCCCACCAGCATGCAGTACTTAGAGGCCAAGAGTCTGAAAACAGAGGACACTGCTGTTTACTACTGTGCACGAGAGGCACAGCGACTGAAGCTGGTGAAGCAGCTGCACAAAAACAAAGTGCCTCAGTACTACTAAACCATGTGCTCAAATTCTGGAGTACTTCAGAAAATATCCAGCAAAAACGAACACAAATGTCTACATGGTGATGAAGTTTAAAACAGGGCAGGATACAAGACCCCACCCCATATCAAACTTCTGTGCATTGTTTTATCCATCTGACTCATTGTCCCCTGTTTACTCTAAATCAGCCAGACATGCACTATACATAGAGTATACGTTGACATTTTCATTGAGCTTGAGCTTAGTATTTTACCCACATGAATGAATTAGAGTAGATTATCTTTTTCTTATGTAAAGAAGTATTTATTATTACACTAGGTCTCTATTGCTCAGAGCTTGATTGTTCTCTCCCTTGTAAGTCGGTTTTGACAAAAGCGTCTGGTATGTGACTAAAATTAAGTTGGCTCTGAAGCCATTTATTGTTTTAAACAAGGTTTTGTGGTAAAAAACTGAAAAAAGCTTGTTCCTGGCACCCACACAGTCAAAAAACACGTGCCCCTTCAACCACGCCCAGGTACCATATCACTGTCTCTTACAGCCTCCCAATTAGGCTTCCCTGCAGTCTCCCAATCCGCCTCTAGAGGGGGTGGACGCTCACAAACTCACAAACTCAACAAACAAAACTAAAAGATAAGAAAGGAAATGACACTTAATAGCAGTGGCGGTCCGTGCATTTCACGACTGGGCCTTCAGCGATGTCCTACACGATGTTAAACTGAGTGAATCCACCTCCTAATACTATCATTATGACGCCATGGCTCTCGAACCATTATATTTATCCAGAAAGGCAGTATAAGTGAGCATTGCATCACCTTAACATAGTCGAGTACAAGAGACTTTATTAATATTTCCGGAGCATTTAAAATCAATACACCCGTATTAACAATACATTGAGAGTAGTAAACTCTCAGTTATATGATCGCTTGGATATTACTGTCACAACTTAAAAATAAAAGGCGATTTTCACGGATTAGTCTACAAAGTTTTATTAAGTCTACCGAAAGTAGCCTATGAGAGCTTAAACAAGTTTGTCCACTAAACATCGCATTGTCCCACCTGCAAAGCAGTTTCATTAAACTTCCCATCCTCACGATATCCAGTTTTTCTTGCAAGTTCCGTCTTGAAAATGGCGTTGTAATTGTATCAAAAACTGGATTTATGAAGTTGGTGTAAACTAGTTTATTTGAGTTGGTTAATGTAATTATATTTAGTCTTACCAATTGAAACAACTAGCATAATAAGCATTGAAACCGATGTACGTCGTTTTCCGTTTTCGCATTAGCCAGCTAAACTGAGCACTGAAGCACTGCACCGGTCTGCCTCAGTATCCAATCAAAGGACGTTTACGTGTCACGTTCAACGCGAGGAAAGAAATATTCCGGGCCTTCTAGAAGGCCCAGTGTCGCCAACTCGAAATCTGATTGGTTGTCACAACTGTCTGTTTCAGTTCATTCAACTTAAATGAACTGAAACAGCCAGTTGTGAAAACCAATCAGATGTACACGGGCCTTCAATGTGAATTCTGAAGGCCTCAGGGAAGAATTCTGTTCTCGGGGAAGGTTTTTCGGAGCGTGGCAACACATGATAGCTGAAATATGATTGGATGAAAGCTCTAACATAAATTAACAACGCTGGAAGCTATGAAATGAAGATAATGGACTATGAGGAATAATTGAATACATATTTATGAAAAGAAAATATTAAAATTAAATGTATTTATTACATTTATTTTCTGATGATGTTTAGGCCAGCAGAGAAGGCCTTGAAGGCCCTGACGGACCACCACTGCTTAATAGTAAAGACGTTTGGCTCCTATAATTGGGTTGATTAAGAGGAGGGGTTATGCAAAGTCCTCTCTCAGTCCAGGGATTTGCTAACACATTTTTTGCTGTCTTCTTTTGAACCGTGCTTTTATGACTTTCAAGTTGCACATAGAGCATCGCATTTGCAATCCATTTTAGAACTGTCTGGTGTTCTATGGTCCTCTCCCTCATGGCCCTAGTAGGTATTTGCTCACTCTTACCACTCTGTGCTACTCTCTGAGCGGAGGAAATAAATATAAATATGATTACTACAACCATGAAGCATTTAGTCTCCCTGTTCATCCATGAGCTGAAGGTGTTAGTTCATTCAAGAGGTACTGTAGGCAAACATTAAGTCTGTTACCTTGTAAACATCTGAGCAATATTGTTTCTGATGAAAGCACTAACACAGGTGATCGTTTCTAACTGACCCAAACTCAAACATTCTGCCGGTACGAAGATAGCATTGTTGTTTTCTTACAAAGCAAGCATTAGCCCACATCACAGGATAAGCTGCACACTATAGATGTATTTTACATCATCAAAATATGCCTCAAAATGTGATGGGAAAGTCATATTGTATTCTTTATAGTTTATACGGTGAACTTAAGTGTAATGAGAGGTACAAATCGCTTTTCCCTCAGTTTGAGGTTAACACAGACCAGTTGGCAGCTGCATCCTGTGTGTGTCTGTGTGTGTCTGTGTGTTAGTGTGTGTGTGTGTATGGTGTGTGTGTGTGTGTGTGTGTGTGTGTGTGTGTGTGTGTGTGTGTGTGATTGTGTGTGTGTGTGTGTGTGTGTGTGTGTGTGTGTGTGTGTGTGTGTGTGTGTGTGTGTGTGTGTGTGTGTGTGTGTGTGTGTGTGTGTCAGGAATAACTGACAATCAGAATGGACGTTGGCGGGGAGGGTGACATAGGTGGATTCCAGCCCTCTACACAGTTCTTATTCTAGCATGATGTCATTGATACACACCTTTCCTTTTCTCCCATCATGCCATGCAAAACCGACAATCTCCTTTACATATACAGTCATGGTGTGTGTGTGTGTGTGTGTGTTAACATATATACCTCTCTCAAACTAACCCTAGATCAAAAGGGCAGTAACATATCAGGTGCTGAACATGAACATCATAACAGGAATCCTGCTGCTGCAGATGCTGACTGGTGAGTACTCCCAAGATGTCACTCATATGAAATATGTCTATCAATCTTTATGGTTTTCTGTCCAAATAGTGGACGAAAATATAATGTGAAAATATCTGTTTTAATGATCTTATCATTGTATTTTTTTCTACATTTTCCAGGATTGCAGAGTCAGATATTGTCTGAGTCTGAACCAGCTGTAGTAAAACCTGGTCGGTCTCATAAACTGACCTGCACTGCTTCTGGGCTGGACTTTGATGGCTACTGGATGGCTTGGATCAGGCAGGCTCCTGGGAAAGGGCTGGAGTTTGTTGCAATCATCCGTTATGACAGTGCTAGCAAATATTATTCAAACGCCGTTCAAGGAAGGTTCACCATCTCCAGAGACAACAGTGTGGACCAGGTGTATCTGCAGATGAACAGTCTGAAGACTGAGGACACTGCTGTGTACTACTGTGCCCGAGACCCACAGTGATAGAAGAGTCTGGAGAGATGAACAAAAACTCACAGTGAAAACAGGGGCACTGAACTGTGACTGTCTTTTCAAAAATACGGTTTTACAGTCGTATGCATTGCTTGCAGTCACAACAAAAGGCTGCCTTACATTACAGAGCTCTTTTTTCCTATATTTCTCTTTTATTTAAAATAAATAATTAAAATGCACATGGTATATATAATAAGCAATAAGGTGTTGCCTTTTTGTAGTTTTTTTTGTTGTTAAAACACCAAACCAATTAACAACAATCGTGAGAAAAAAAGTATGCCAGCACAATTAAAGTTTGTATAACTTGAACATCATTTTATAGCTGCTCACATAAACACAGTGCATTAACAATTAAATGCTGAAGTCCTCAAAATACATCCATCAATATGCATGAAATGCCCAACTTAGTGGCCTTTATCTTTTCTGTGTAGGTACGAATTGTGTAAAACCTATTTAACATCTTATCTGATGGTGCAGTGTTCCTCTGGTTCAACTGGTACAGCAATGTCATGGGTATGATATCCAGGAAGCACACATCCTGCTAGAAATGTATAGATGTACAATACTGTTAGTAATTTTGGATAATAGACCCACTGAATGTATAGATGTACAATACTGTAAGTAATTTTGGACACAGCACCCACTGTAGGACTAATTTTTACCCTTTCCATTCTGCATTTCACATTTTTAGTGCTAGTTGTAGTTTAACTATTAGTTTTAATGAACTATAATTACCCTGGTCTGCACCCATGGAAAAGCCCATGATCTATTATGAACCATAGATATATAGAATTACTATATCTATATGTCTATGGTATGAACACCCAGTCTGACACAGACATGCCGTCAAATGAGAGCATGTGAAATACATGTATATGAATCTACTTTTCTTCTTTAACCAGGTCGGGCATTAAGGCTCTATAACAATAATGTATACATACAGTTCTGTATAATAAATAGACAGCTACAGCAAAATAGGTCAGAAGAATTAAAAAGCAGAGTTAAAGATTATATAGAGAGAATAATAATGCCTTGCACGCAGGTAACGGATAGGACATATAAACGAATGCATATCATGAACAATGTCAAGTAATGAATTGATCACGGTCCCTTCATATTTCAAAAGAGCGAATATCGAGTGGGCAGTATGCTCATATAACTAACACACTCCCAACATATCATTATATTAAACGCAGATATAAAAGTAACTTAAAAGTTACTTTCCCTAGTAACTAATTACTTTTGATATACAGTAACTGGGAAGTAATTAATTTACCTTTAAAAGAAGGAACTAGTAACTATAACTAAGTACTAAATTTCAGTAACTTGCCCAACACTGCCCAACACACACAGATTCACACACAGCTCCTGCTCTAACACACTGCCCAACACACACAGATTCACACACACACACACACACACACACACACACACACTGCCCAACACACACAGTTTCACACACAGCTCCTGCGCTAACACACTGCCCAACACACACAGATTCACACACAGCTCCTGCTCTAGCACACTCCCAACACACACAGATTCACACACAGGTGCTGCTCTAACACACTCCCAACACACACAGATTCACACACAGCTCCTGCTCTGACACACTCCCAACACACACAGATTCACACATAGGTCCTGCTCCGTATCCTGTTCCTCTTGTATGCAAATCCTGTACTCCCTCCTGCCTTATAACAAACACATCTGAGTGCCTGTGAGCCTTCAACAGCTCCTGAGCTCTAAACAGTAGAGAGGACCAGAGAGGACCAGATAGTCAGAGTTCACGTCTGTAGCACACCATGTTTCCTTTATGTCTGCTGCTTGTTGGGGTTCTATATGGTATGTATGTCACTGTCATATCTGTAAGGATGAGGAACACAAATACACATAATGACATATTGTGTTTTCCTCATAGAATACACAGAATAACATGGGTCTGCTGTTACTTCTTTGGTTTCTTTTATGTCCAGCAGGTATTCAGGCTGATGAACTTACACAGCCAGCTTCAGTGGTAATCCAGCCAGGACAACAGTTGACCATCGACTGCAAAGTCTCTTATTCTCTGACTAGCTATGCCACAGCATGGGTTCGACAGCCAGCAGGAAAACCATTGGAGTGGATCAATATCATCTGGACTGGTGGAAGCACTGCACATAAAGACTCACTGAAAAACAAGTTCAGTGTCTCCAGAGACACCTCCAGTAAGACAGTGACTCTACAGGGCGGGAATCTGCAGCCTGAAGACACAGCTGTGTATTACTGTGCTCGAAGATCACAGTGGTACAACAAGCCTCATGCCAATACAAAATCGGTTAAGTCTATCTGTACTTCAAAAAACAATTACCATCAATTGGCTCAAAATTATATGAAAAGATTTTCATTAGAAAATTACAAGCATTGGGGGGGCACTGTGTCACCAGCCAATAGGGCCCCCATTTACGGGCTACAATGCCTGCAGGGATACAGGTTTGATTCCGGCCTCATTTCGTTTCCCGATCCCTTCCCACCTCTTCACTCCTCCTCACTGCCTGTCCAAGATACTTCACTGTCCTATCCAAATAAAGGCTAAAAAGTCCATAAATAAATCTAAAAAAAAAGAAGAATCTAGCATTCAGTTTAGTCTTAACTACCAGCAGGGGGCAGTGTTCACTCTCGCATCAGAGATCCAGCCAGTGAGATAAATGGACAGGTGAAGGGACGTAGAGCATGACATTTACTAGAAGACCTTGCCAATTCTGAAGGACAGAGTTAAAACATTTCTGAGTATAGTGACCATTAATCCTGTCAAGTGTCCCTTTGTGAGTCACGTTGTTGGCGTTGACGGGGGGTTCTTTGTCACTTGTCTTGTGAAATAAATTAAATCCAAAGCGGTCCAAGTACGGTTCCAATGGTTGTTTTATTAACAAAAATGGATGTTACAACTTGTTTGCAAATAAATAAATAAAGGTTTAAAGCACGAAGAGCAGCGAGGCCTATCCTCGCCAACAAGCCAGCAAATAATCAAAGAGCAAGGTCAAAAGCTGTGTGCTCCCTATCAGCCGCCCCTCCAATAGGTCACGCTCCTATTTAATGGCCTTTCGACCTGTAGAGGGCACAAATTCTCAGAAAATAGAAATAAATGCAAGCATTAAAATAACATATAAAATAAATACAGAAATGGCTCCTACACTGAGAGAGACAATTTCCTCAGAGTAATATTAGCCAAATGTCCTAACAAACAAACAAATATCAGCTTAAATACGGCCAACGAATCTAAACCTCTCTAACAGTAACATAGCAGAAATGCTCTGTGTTTGTGACTGAGAGAATTTCAGTTCTAGGCTGTGGGTAATTAGTTACTTTATTCCTTATCTCTATTCTTTCTAGGTCTCTCCTCGTTGCTTGTCGTATGAAAATTGCCAGCACTGTCCTCCTCATTTAAACCATGGCTTTGCATCTCAACTATTGTATAGAATAGTACAGCACAGAAGAGCAACTCAGCCCCCACCAGTTCAGACTAGTACGGAAGAGAAGAGCAACTCAGCCCCCACCAGTTCAGCTCTAGTACAGCACAGAAGAGCAACTCAGCCCCCCTGACCCCTGCATCTCTGCTGCTGGCAGCCTCCTGTGAAAGGTCAAAGTGTCAAAGGAGGAACTTCTAAATTCAGTGTCTGCATTCTGAATGTTTATATTTCTACACGTGTCTTTTACGGGTGTGTGCAGTGCTGTTGTTCTTACTCAAACGAGTTCCTTGAAGACAGCCTGGTCTCCTGTAAAGTGTCTGGGTATTCACTAGGGGTGGGGGGAAAAAAATCGATTATTCGACTTTTCTCAATTCTCTCTAAAACAATTCTCTCTCGATTCAGAAAAGTTCATAATCGATTTTGTAATAAAAAAAAAAAAAAAAAAAACATTTGCAATAATTGATGCAGCTTGCATTTCAACATACATTTTTTTTTTTTAATTACAAAATCGATTTAAAATCAATAATCGATAATCGATTTAAAATCGAATCGTTGACAAACTGCTTTTCTCCTACACACTGGATACGGCAGCCAGCCTGAAAAGAACTGGAGTGGATATCAGGCCTAGACTATGATGCCCTTATGTTGCGTCCTACTCCGAGCCACCAGGGGGCGTAACAGTGACCATCTGAGGAGGATACGGCAGCCAGCAGGAAAAGCACTGGAGTGGATATCAAGCCTAGACTATGATGCCCTTATGTTGCGTCCTACTCCGAGCCACCAGGGGGCGTAACAGTGACCATCTGAGGAGGATACGGCAGCCAGCAGGAAAAGCACTGGAGTGGATATCAAGCCTAGACTATGATGCCCTTATGTTGCGTCCTACTCCGAGCCACCAGGGGGCGTAACAGTGACCATCTGAGGAGGATATGGCAGCCAGCAGGAAAAGCACTGGAGTGGATATCAAGCCTAGACTATGATGCCCTTATGTTGCGTCCTACTCCGAGCCACCAGGGGGCGTAACAGTGACCATCTGAGGAGGATACGGCAGCCAGCAGGAAAAGCACTGGAGTGGATATCAGGCCTAGACTATGATGGGGACTCATAAGGTCAGCTTCTCCAGAGACACCTCCAGTAACACAATAAGTCTCCAGGACCAGAATCTACAGGCTGGATTCACAGCTGTGCATTACTACTGCACCAGTAAACCATGGCATTGCATTAAGAAAGCACACTGACTGAAAGGCTGACTTACTCACCAACACGCAAAGAAAAAATACAAATATTTTCTTTAAAAGGGTTTGGCTGAAAATGTTCTCAACTTTTCTCAAGCAATAGGTTATGGTCTGCCACCGGCTTAAACGAGTTCAGGAACTTCTTAAACTCTTGGAGATGTGATAGAGAAATTTGAATAAAGACCTTGTTATTGTATTTTAATCTGCTTGCTTTTCCTGTGTGCTGAGGCCTACAGGCTGAGGCCTTGAATACTCTCTTTCTGAAGCAAACCACCTGTTTTTGTACTGATAATCATGCACACTGCTCAACTCTCAAGGACATATTCTGAGATCACTGCTGTAACTTCTGAAGCCTTGGGACGGGAGAATACCGCCCTTTGTCTGTGATGAAAGCTGTTTTTTTTACTCACATAAGGCTGGCTGCGCCCAGCTCCTCTTTGGAGTTTGTTCATGATATTTGGTTGTGACACATCTCCCTCTTTTGCAAAAGATAAAAGTACTATTTTAAATTCTGATTGCTGGTCTCTGTCTCATCAATATTAACGCCTTAATATAATTCATCTTACATCGTGTCAGATTGATCTTAAACAAGAGGGCAGAATAATTACAGTACAGAAGACCATTGTCTATGAGCACACTAAATACTATACTGATATGCTCAGTGTATGGATGCCAAAGAGAAACGTTATTTTATACATTTATTGGTTTCAAACTTAAACGTAATGCAGGTCATGTTAAGGAATATTTGCATGAATACGCATACAGATGAACGGGTCCTTGCTTTTATACCCGTGACATGAGCTACTGTGTGCATACATGCAAAGATGCTACTGGATGTTTGCCTATTTAACCTGCAGCAGTCAGACAGTCAGCTATTTCTGCTCAGAGGTAGAGAAGAGCAGGTTTGATTTAGATCCTCCCTGTTCCACTCCGGTACCAGCCATGCTGCCTGTAGTCCTGCTGCTGATGATACTGTTCAGATCTGCAACCTGTGAGTGAATGACACCACTATTAGAATTTAGTGTTCAGTCCAGCTGAAATGTGACTGTGGAGTAATTTATTTATGATTTGTTATCTTTACTCCTATTTTTCAGTGGTCAGAGGTCAGGTTCTGCTCACACAGTCTCAGCAGCCATTGATGGGGACTCCAGGAGGAACTCTCAAACTGACTTGTGCCTGCAGTGGATTTAGTGTGAGTGGTACTAACATGCACTGGGTCCGCCAAGCTCCAGGGAAAGGACTAGAATGGATTATTTACTACTATTCTGACAGTGACAAGAGCACAGCCCAGACAGTCCAAGGCAGATTCACTGCAACCAAGGACAGCTCTAATCTCTATCTGCATATGACCCAGCTGAAGACTGAGGACACTGCAGTCTATTACTGTGCTAGAGAGTCACAGTGGTTGAACCAATACAACCAGCTGCACTAAAACCCTTCATGACAGAGAGACAGAGCTTGTGCTTCAGGCACCTGCTATGACAGTACACTCACTCATGTCTCAAGAGACACAAAACAGGGAAACACTCAGTGGATCTAATAACTGGATATAAATGATCAATAGACTATTAGTCTAGTAGCCAACTAGGCGAACCCAGAAATGTTGAGTACACCAAAGTTTTTTTTGCGGAAATGTGAAGTATGGGTCCCTAGTATACAGAAACTGCCGGATGCTAATTTCCATATGTTGAGCAATTTGCATAATTATTATCATTAGCATTATTAGCTTAATCGTCCAATTTGACACATATTTTGCACTGTGTGACTAAATCCTACAATATTGGAGTCTTTCTAGAGGTTTAAGAGGATGCTGAATTCAATTCTGGCACTTTCATAATTTATAATGGTAACTGAACAACACATTTGGATACATTTAGACACATTAGTTATTAATTTTGGACGGAATCTAAGGTTATATAGGCAATAGACTATAGATACAGCTGGTAGGTCAGTTGCATACCAGTGTGACAGCCAGGGAATTTAAAACTATTGTCTGAAGACACTGAGATAATATGATACGACAATATATCATCTACACTGCTTTTGGGTTTGTCTTATTTTTACTTTTCTTACATTTATATTAATAATAATAATAATAATTTTGACACATGCATTGCCAGTTTATTAAATGACACCATAGAGAAGAATGCTTCAATGTATGCACTGCAAAAATGCTTTTCTAACCTAGTGTTATTACTCTTATATTGAGATGAAAAAATCTAGTTGGTCTTGTTTCTAGCTAAATTGTACTTACCTAGTGCTCTTTGGTAAGGTTATTTTTGCCTATTTCAAGCAAATAGTACTTATTTTAAGAAATCTTAACAAGCCAAATTTGCTTAACGCACTGGCAGCCAAATTTGCTTGTTTTTAGCCAAATTTGCTTAACGCACTGGCAGCCAAATTTGCTTGTTAAGATTTCTTAAAATAAGTAATATTTGCTTGAAATAGGCAAAAATAACCTTACCAAAGAGCACTAGGTAAGTACAATTTAGCTAGAAACAAGACCAACTAGATTTTTTCATCTCAATATAAGAGTAATAACACTAGGTTAGAAAAGCATTTTTGCAGTGTGCCAATAAATTCTGGTTATGCCAGTTGCCTTGCCAAAGTTAGTGTTGAAAGCCCAGAGAGATCCCAAACATATTCTCAGTACTAAATAAGGCAGCTTTAATGGGGCACATACATTGTTAGTAAACATACAGATTGCAACTGTTATTATTTGATAGATATAAGAATAAACTTGAAGTTTCTAAAAGTAATCATGTACAGTACAAACATATATTCCTGTAATACCCTATTAAGACAGTAGGTGGCAGTGGAAGAGTGGAATAATACTGTAATAAGTTCTGATGAGGAATGGAAAGAGAGGGGAGGAGCACTCCGTCACTTATTCCATGCCAGCATGATGTGGGCAGTCTATGCAAAGCCATCCCAACTTCACCATCTTATAAACTCTCACCATCAAATGAAATTGTACGCAACGGCTGTGTTGTTCATCAGTAGAATGGAGCTGAGGATCATCTGGTGCACTGTTGTGTTTTTGGTCTACCCAGACAGTATGTGCTATAGAAAAATATCCAATGCAGTAATGTATTAATGTAGTGTCTGTGTTAAGACTACTGTGGTGTTTTCATCTTATTTGTTTCTAATTTTTAATGTTTTACTTACAGTATGAAGGTAGTGTCTGTGTTAAGACTGCTGGTGTTTTCATCTTATTTGTTCCTAATTTTTAATGTTTTACTTACAGGTGGAAGAGGCCAGACTCTGAGTGAGTCTGAGTCAGTGGTTCTTAAACCTGGAGACTCCCACAAACTGACCTGCACGTACTCTGGCTTTAGCAGTCATCCTGATGTAGTTTGGATCAGACAAGCAGCTGCAAAAGGGCTGGAATGGTTGTCTTATATTAGCCCTGGTGGGACTATATATTACTCCCAAGCTGTCCAGGGAAGGTTCACAACGACCAGAGACAACGACAAGAGTCAAGTCTTTTTACACATGAGCAATCTGAGACCTGAAGACACAGCTGTGTACTACTGTGCTCGTGACTCACTGTGACAGAAACAACTACACTGCTGAACAAAAACAAGATGTGGTTTTCCCACTGCCTATGTGAAGTACGAGACGGTGCTGTCCTTCACGGCCAAATGTTAGATTGCAGGTGTACTGGTTGAACAAGACTTCAGAGTCTATGGGTCTGTGAGGCCACTGGCCAGCAGAGTTTAAGACCCAGCAGGAAAATATTTTCTCCACCGTATTATATAAGACCACAACATAACCTCTGCATGAATTAAGTCAAACTAGCGCACATATGTACAGTTTTATAACATCTTTTGAAAGCAAATTATTTCCATTTCATATAATCGAAATGTCAATTATGATTATTTGTATGCATCTCATATATTGTTTATATTTCCCTTTACACGATCTTCAGTTCCTTTTTCCAAAACATATCTTTGTTTTCCATTTTTTAAGTTTCAAGGCATTGTGCATGTATCCCACCATAGCCAAAAGTGACTTCAAGAGATATAATTTCAACACAAAGACAAACGTCTGTGGTTTTCAATGTGGCATGAAAAAAAAGAGGATTTTTAGAGTTACCTCTTTTTAATGATTTTGTCACCATTTGGTATCTTGTCACTTCCATCGGGATTTATTTTCTGATACTGACCAGCAGGCTATACCCCCACAAGTCAGACATCCAAAGTCGTGTAGATAGCTTAATTCACATGAAACATTTTCCACTAACAAGCTTCAAACACGTCGCCATCTTGGTTCGATTTTTTTTTTGAGTGCGCACTGATATGGAACGCTCAGGTAGATGTAAACAGGTCGTACAGTTACTATACCGTTGAATATAGCACACCCCGTGACTCACAATCAGATTGGTGGATTCCATCTACCCGTGTTATAAAAAGAAATAATGCATACATTTGCTGATTAACCTTTCACTGATCTTTACAATGGCTTCAGTGTGTTGGGGGTTTCTCACATCTGAGCCCTATCAATTGAAAATCAGTCAGGCAACACAAATCAAACTAAAATATACTTACTGACGTACCCAGTTTACTTTGTAATAGTATCTACTTTGTTTCAATGCCTTTACCGACAAAGTAGCCTCTTACCATTGGATGTTTCATTTCCAGAGGGGTGATGGTATCTCTTCACCTACAGACTTCCAGTATCATGAAACTCCTTCTCCATCGCAGTAAGTACGCGTCTCAGAAATACATTCTACAGATACAGTAAAAACACCAATCCAGTAAAAATGAGAACCTTTAAGTGTCAGCAAGTATATACTTCCTGTCCATGTCATGGTGGAAAGGAAGTGGTTTTAGCAAAGCAACAGCTGCCTCTTCATGGAGAAGAGCCTCTAACTGTCTCCAAACATCCTTCCTCTGCCTTGCCTTTTAACGGCCGCCTGACATTCAGTTTGAGTTTTCAGTTTGTTTATTTGTTGAAGAGGGACAGTGAACATTAATAAACATTAAAATGTAAATGCACCCAATTGTAGCCAAAAGGATAGTTTCCATTGGCAGTCCCCCTGCCAGAGTGTTAATGGCTAAACAACTTAAAAAGGCATTAACATATATATACACATATACATATAGATATACAAACATAACATTGACAAAATAAAAATAAAATTGAAGATAAAAATAAAATAAAATAAAAAAATATATAATAAAATAAAATTAAATTAAATTAAATGAAATACTCTCTCACTCTCTACTCTGAGTACTAACTACAGTTTTGTGTTGAATTTTGGGTGATTTAATTGGCTATTTTCATTGTGAAAAGTCAATCTGCAACAGAAATAGCATTATATGATTTTCACATTAGCTTGCACACTCACACTTCACATGAAAGGGATGTTTTTATGTCTTTGACTGTGGGGCTACTATGACGACAATGGTGATTCCAATGATAACTATTACACATCATTTCGTGTTTTAAATTAAACTATATCTGTGATTAAAACAGTAACAGGTTGATCAAAATGATGTTGAGTGAAAATCCTTAGGAATGTACAAACATCTTTTCCTGTAATAGCCTATTATTTCATTAGGTGGCAGTGGAAGAGTGGAATAATAATAAGTTCTGATGAGGAATGGAAAGAGGGGAGGAGCACCCCGTCACTTATTCCATGCAAGCATGATGTGGGCAGTCTATGCAAAGCCATCCCAACTTCACCATCTTATAAACTCTCACCATCAAATTAAATTGTACGCAACAGCTGTGTTGGACACTATATCAGTAGAATGGGGCTGAGGATCATTTTGTGCGCTGTTGTGTTTTTGGTCTACCCAGGCAGTATGTGCTATAGAACAATATCCAATGCAGCGCTGTATGAATGTAGTGTCTGTGTTAAGACTGCTGGTGTTTTCATCTTATTTGTTTCAAATTGTATATGTTTTACTTACAGGTGGAAGAGGCCAGTCTCTGAGTGAGTCTGAGTCAGTGGTTCTTAAACCTGGAGACTCCCACAAACTGACCTGCACGTACTCTGGCTTTAGCAGTCATCCTGATGTAGTTTGGATCAGACAAGCAGCTGGAAAAGGGCTGGAGTGGCTGGCTCGAATTCACCCCACCTCGAGTAGTTATACATACTACGCTCAGTCCATTCAGGGAAGGTTCACAATTTCCAGAGACAACGGCAAGAGTCAAGTCTTTTTACACATGAGCAATCTGAGACCTGAAGACACAGCTGTGTACTACTGTGCTCGTGAAGTACAGTGACAGAAACAACTACACTGCTGAACAAAAACAAGATGTGGTTCCCACTGCCTATGTGAAGTACGAGACGATGCTGTCCTTTACGGCCAAATGTTACATTACAGGTGTACTGGTTGAACAAGACTTCAGAGTCTATGGGTCTGTGAGGCCACTGGCCAGAGTTTGAGACCCAGCAGGAAAATATTTTCTCCACCGTAAAACATTATGAAACATTATTTTGCATTACAAAACGAGCTGTCGAATGAGAAACATTGTGAAACTCAGTGGGAATTAACAAAAGTCTGGTTTAGCGAAGAACTATGTGTCTATGTGTAAACCCGATCAAATAGGTCAAACATATGTCTATTTAGCGTAAAAAGAAAAAAAAACTGAAGAAAAGCAAGGCGAGTATAGAAGAGTGTACATTATGTCCAAATGGATTTACCAAAACAGATGAAAATACCACAACATAACCTCTGCATGAATAAAGTCAAACTACCTCACATGTGTACAGTTTTATAATCACATCTATTGAAAGTAAATTGTTCCCATTTCATATAATCGAAATGATGATAATGATTATTTGTATGCATCTCATATATTGTTTATATTTCCCTTTATTTGATCTTCAGTTCCTTTTTCCAAAACATATCTTTGTTTTCCATTTTTTAAGTTTCAAGGCATTGTGCATGGATCCCACCATAGCCAAAAGTGACTTCAACAGATATAATTTCAACACAAAGACAAACGTCTGTGGTTTTCAATGTGGCATGAAAAAAAGAGGATTTCTAGAGTTACCTCTTTTTAATGATTTTGTCACCATTTGGTGAAAATCCCTTTCAACAAGTATCCTGTCACGCCCATCGGGATTTATTTTCCGATACTGACCAGCAGGCTTTACATTATCCCAAACATCCAAACGTTGGGGAGGCCCATTAACACTAAAAGGTCTATATCCCTCGTCCGGGCTATTTTTATTTTTGAGTTTTCGTCTTAGAGACATAAATAGAACAACCACGGAAACATTGAACCATTTTCTAATATTATTGCTGAGGTCTTCTAGAATAGAATCATATATTCCATTTGTGCATCAATGTTTTTAGTTAAGCAAAATGTACAAAAACATCAAGGCATGTCAGACAACTTAGAAAAGTCTAAAAGGCCTTGGACCTTAGAGTGTTAAAGTCAATGGAACATTTTGTGACCATCTGAGGAGGATACGGCAGCCAGCAGGAAAAGCACTGGAGTGGATATCAGGCCTAGATTATGATGGGGACACATAGGTTCAGCTTCTCCAGAGACACCTCCAGTAACACAACAAGTCTCCAGGACCAGAATCTACAGGCTGGATTCACAGCTGTGCATTACTACTGCACCAGTAAACCATGGAGTTGCATTAAGAAAACACACTGACTGAAAGGCTGACTTACTCACCAACACGCAAAGAAAAAATACAAATCTTTTCTTTAAAAGGGTATGGCTGAAAATGTTCTCATCTTTTCTCATTTAATAGGTTATGGTCTGCCACCGGCTTAAACGAGTTCAGGCACTTCTTAAACTCTTGGAGATGTGATAGAGAAATTTTAATAAAGACATTGTTATTGTATTTTAATCTGCTTGCTTTTCCTGTGTGCTGAGGCCTACAGGCTGAGGCCTTGAATACTCTCTTGCTGAAGCAAACCACCTGTTTTTGTACTGATAATCATGCACACTGCTCAACTCTCAAGGACATATACTGAGATCACTGCTGTAACTTCTGAAGCGATGGGACGGGAGAATACCGCCCTTTGTCTGTGATGAAACCTGTTTTTTCTACTCACATAAGGCTGGCTGCGCCCAGCTCTTCTTTGAAGTTTGTTCATGATATTTGCTTGTGACACATCTCCTATCTCTTTTGCAAAAGATAAAAGTACTATTTTAAATTCTGATTGCTGGTCTCTGTCTCATCAATATAAACGTCTTAATATAATTTATCTAACATCATGTCAGATTGATCTTAAAAAAGAGGGCAGAATAATTACAGTACAGAAGCACACTAAATACTATACTGATATGCTGAGTGTATGGATGCCAAAGAGAAACGTTATTTTATACGTTTATTGGTTTCCAACTTAAACGTAATGCAGGTCATATTAAGGAATATTTGCATGAATACGCTTACAGCTGAACGGGTCCTTGCTTTTATACCCGTGACATGAGTAGCTGTGTGCATACATGCAAAGATGCTACTGGATGTTTGCCTATTTAACCTGCAGCAGTCAGACAGTCAGCTATTTCTGCTCAGAGGTAGAGAAGAGCAGGTTTGATTTAGATCCTCCCTGTTCCACTCCAGTACCAGCCATGCTGCCTGTAGTCCTGCTGATGATACTGTTCAGATCTGCAACCTGTGAGTGAATGACACCACTATTAGAATTTAGTGTTCAGTCCAGCTGAAATGTGACTATGGAGTAATTTATTCATGACTTGTTATCTTTACTCCTATTTTTCAGTGGTCAGAGGTCAGGTTCTGCTCACACAGTCTCAGCAGCCAGTGATGGGGACTCCAGGAGGAACTCTCAAACTGACTTGTGCCTGCAGTGGATTTAGTGTGAGTGGTACTAACATGCACTGGGTCCGCCAAGCTCCAGGGAAAGGACTGGAATGGATTATTTACTACTATTCTGACAGTGACAAGAGCACAGCCCAGACAGTCCAAGGCAGATTCACTGCATCCAAGGACAGCTCTAATCTCTACCTGCATATGACCCAGCTGAAGACTGAGGACACTGCAGTCTATTACTGTGCTAGAGGGTCACAGTGGTTAAACCAATACAACCAGCTGCACAAAAACCCTTCATGACAGAGAGACAACAGAGCTCCTGCTTCAGGCACCTGCTATGACAGTACATTAATTTATGTCTCAAGAGACACAAAACAGGGAAGCAGTCAGTGGATCTAATAACTGGATATAAATGATCAATAGACTATTAGTCTAGTAGCCAACTAGGTGAACCCAGAAATGTTGAGTATACCAAAGTTTTTTTGCAGAAATGTGAAGTATGGGTCTCCAGTCTACAAAAACTGCCGGATGCTAATTTCCATATGTTGAGCAATTTGCATAATTAGCATCAATAGCATTATTAGCTTAATCGTCCAATTTGACACATATTTTGCACTGTGTGACCAAATCCTACAATATTGGAGTCTTTTTAGAGGTTTAAGAGGATGCTGAATTCAATTCTTTCATATTGGCACTTTCATAATTTAAAATGGTAACTGAATAACACATTTGGACACATTTAGACACATTAGTTATTAATTTTGGACGGAATCTAAGGTAATATAGGCAATAGACTATAGATACAGCTGGTAGGTCAGTTGCATACTAGCGTGACAGACAAGGAATGTAAAGCTATTGTCTGAAGACACTGAGATGATATGATACGACAATATATCATCTCCACTGCTTTGGGATTTGTCTTATTTTTACTTTTCTTACATTTATATGAATAATAATAATTTTGACACATGCATTGCCAGTTTATTAAATGACACCATAGAGAAGATTGCTTCAATGTATGCCAATAAATTCTGGTTATGCCAGTTGCCTTGCCAAAGTTAGTGTTGAAAGACCAGAGAAATCCCAAACATATTCTCAGTACTAAATAAGGCAGCTTTAATGGTGCACATACATTGTTAGTAAACATACAGATTGCAACTATTATTATTTGATAGATATAAGAATAAACTTGAAGTTTCTACAAGTAATCATGTACAGTACAAACATATTTTCCTGTAATACCCTATTATGTCAATAGGTGGCAGTGGAAGTACGTAAATTCTGATGAGGAATGGGGAGAGGGGAGGAGCACTCCGTCACTTATACCATGCCAGCACGGCGTGGGCAGTCTATGCAAAGTCATCCCAACTTCACCATCTTATAAACTCTCACCATCAAATGAAATCGTACGCAACGGCTGTGTTGGAGACTTCATCAGTAGAATGGAGCTGAGGATCATCTGGTGCACTGTTGTGTTTTTGGTCTACCCAGACAGTATGTGCTATAGAAAAATATCCAATGCAGTACTGTATGAATGTAGTGTCTGTGTTAAGACTGCTGGTGTTTTCATCTTATTTGTTTCTAATTTTTAATGTTTTACTTACAGGTGGAAGAGGCCAGTCTCTGACTGAGTCTGAGTCAGTGATTCTTAAACCTGGAGACTCCCACAAACTGACCTGCACGTACTCTGGCTTTAGCAGTGATCCTTACATAGCTTGGATCAGACAAGCAGCTGGAAAAGGGCTGGAATGGTTGTCTTATATTAACCCTAGCAGTGGGACTGCATACTCACAAGCTATCCAGGGAAGGTTCACAACGACCAGAGACAACGGCAAGAGTCAAGTCTTTTTACACATGAGCAATCTGAGACCTGAAGACACAGCTGTGTACTACTGTGCTCGTGACTCACAGTGACAGAAACAACTACACTGCTGAACAAAAACAACATGTGGTTTTCCCACTGCCTATGTGAAGTACGAGACGATGCTGTCCTTCAGGGCCAAATGTTAGATTGCAGGTGTACTGGATGAACAAGACTTCAGAGTCTATGGGTCTGTGAGGCCACTGGTCAGAGTTTGAGACCCAGCAGGAAAAAATATTTTCTCCACCGTAAATCATTATAAAACATTATTTTGCATTACAAAGCGAGCTGTCGAATGAGAAACATTGTGAAACTCAGTGGGAATTGACAAAATTCTAGTTTAGCGAAGAACTATGTGTCTATGTGTAAGCCCGATCAAATTGGTCAAACATATGTCTATTTAGCGTGAAAAGAAAAAAAACTGAAGAAAAGCAGGGTGAGTATAGAAGAGTGTATATTATGTCCAAATGGATTTACCAAAACAGATGAAAAGACCACAACATAACCTCTGCATGGATAAAGTCAAACTACCTCACATGTGTACAGTTTTATAATCACATCTATTGAAAGCAATTTATACCCATTTCATATAATCGAAATGTCTATTATGATTATTTGTATGCATCTCATATATTGTTTATATTTCCCTTGATTGGATCTTCAGTTCCTTTTTCCAAAACATATCTTTGTTTTCCATTTTTTAAGTTTCAAGGCATTGTGCATTTATCCCACCATAGCCAAAAGTGACTTCAAGAGATATCATTTCAACACAAAGACAAAGGTCTGTGGTTTTCAATGTGGCATGAAAAAAAAGAGGATTTATAGAGTTACCTCTTTTTAATGATTTTTGTCACCATTTGTAAGTATCCTGTCACGCCCATCGGGATTTATTTTCCGATACTGACCAGAAGGCTATACCCCCCACAAGTCAGACATCCAAACGTCGGGGAGACCCATTAAGGTCAATGGAACATTTTGTGACATTCTGAGGAGCCCATTACTTGCTGATTTCAAATTACCATGAGTCTATTACGTTAAAATTACCGGACTTCTTGCGGAATGATATGAAAGATGTGAATTAGAAGCACAAAACCCGTTGCTAAGGACAGCGGTCATTATCTTTTCGCAGCGGTCTGTTAGCAGGAATTAATGTATGGAAAAACGTTGGGATGGCCCATTCAAATCAACGGTACTTTTTGGAACATTCTGAAGAGCCGAATAATAAAAAGAAATAATGCATGCATTTGCTGATTAACCTTTCACTGATTTTTACAATGGCTTCAGTGTGTTGGGGGTTTCTCACATCTGAGCCCTATCAATTGAAAATCAGTCAGGCAACACAAATCAAACTAAAAATATACTTACTGACGTACCCAGTTTACTTTGTAATAGTATCTACTTTGTTTCATTGCCTATACCGACAAAGCAGCCTCTTACCATTGGATGTTTCATTTCCAGAGGGGTGATGGTATCTCTTCACCTACAGACTTCCAGTATCATGAAACTCCTTCTCCTGAGCAGTACGTATCTCAGAAATACATTCTACAGATACAGCAAAAACACCAATCCAGTAAAAATGAGAATCCTTTAAGTGTCAGCAAGTATATACTTCCTGTCCATGTCATGGTGGAAAGGAAGTGGTTTTAGCAAAACAACAGCTGCCTTTTCATGGAGAAGAACCTATAACTGTCTCCAAACATCCTTCCTCTACCCAGACAACAGCTGCCTTTTCATGGAGAAGAGCCTATAACTGTCTCCAAACATGCTTCCTCTGCCCAGTTAACGGCTGCCTGACATACTCTCTCACGCTCTACTCTGAGTACTAACTACAGTTTTGTGTTGAATTTTGGGTGATTTTATTGGCTATTTTCATTCTGAACAATAATGGGAGCATTCAGAGAATGCAAACCTCCGCCTTGTGACCTTGACCTTTGACCTTGACATCTGAAAATCTAATCAATTATTGCCAATATATTACCCAATCTTCCACAAAGTTTGATGGAAATCGGTCCATGCGTTTCTGCGTAATCCTGCTGACAAATAGACAAACAAACATACAGGGGCGAAAACATAACCTCCTTGGCGGAGGTAAAAATCAATCTGCAACAGAAACAGTATTATATGATTTTCACACTGTTTTGCACACTCACACTTCACATGAAAGGGATGTTTTTCTATCTTTGACTGTGGGGCTACTATGATGACAATGATGATTCCCATAATAACTATTACAGATCATTTCATTTTTTTTAACTCACACTATTACTTTGATTAAAACAGTGAAAGGTTGATCGAGATGATGTTGAGTGAAAATCCTTAGGAATGTACAAACATCTTTTCCTGTAATACCCTATTATGTCAATAGGTGGCAGTGGAAGAGTGGAATAATAATAAGTTCTGATGAGGAATGGGAAGAGGGGAGGAGCACTCTGACACTTATACCATGCCAGCATGATGTGGGCAGTCTATGCAAAGCCATCCCAACTTCACCATCTTATAAACTCTCACCATCAAATGAAATTGTACGCAACGGCTGTGTTGGAGACTTCATCAGTAGAATGGAGCTGAGGATCATTTGGTGCACTGTTGTGTTTTTGGTCTACCCAGGCAGTATGTGCTATAGAAAAATATCCAATGCAGCGCTGTATGAATGTAGTGTCTGTGTTAAGACTGCTGTTGTTATCATCTTATTTGTTTTTTGGTCTACCCAGACAGTATGTGCAATAGAAAAATATCCAATGCAGTACTGTATGAATGTAGTGTCTGTGTTAAGACTGCTGTGGTTATCATCTTATTTGTTTCTAATTTTTTAATGTTTTACTTACAGGTGGAAGAAGCCAGTCTCTGAGTGAGTCTGAGTCAGTGATTCTTAAACCTGGAGACTCCCACAAACTGACCTGCACGTACTTTGGCTTTAGCAGCCATCCTGCTGTAGTTTGGATCAGACAAGAAGCTGGAAAAGGGCTGGACTGGGTGTCTTATATTTCAGACGGCAGTGTGTCTAAATATTACTCACAAGCTGTCCAGGGAAGGTTCACAACAACCAGAGACAACGGCAAGAGTCAAGTCTTTTTACACATGAGCAATCTGAGACCTGAAGACACAGCTGTGTACTACTGTGCTCGTGACACACAGTGACAGAAACAACTGCACTGCTGAACAAAAACAAGATGTGGTTTTCCTACTTCCTTATGAAGTACGAGACAATACTGTCCTTCATAGCCAAATGTTAGGTTGCAGGTGTACTGGTTGAACAAGACTTCAGAGTCTATGGGTCTGTGAGGTCACTGGCTAGAGTTTGAGACCCAGCAGGAAAATATTTTCTCCACCGTAAAACATTATGAAACATTATTTTGCATTACAAAACAAGCTGTCGAATGAGAAACATGAGAACGAAAAACTATGTGTCTTTGTGTAAACCCGATAAAATTGGTCAAACATATGTCTATTTAGCGCAAAAAGGAAAAAAATGAAGAAAAGCAGGGCGAGTATAGAAGAGTGTACAGTTTTATAATCACATCTATTGAAAGCAAATTATTCCCATTTCATATAATCGAAATGTCAATTATGATTATTTGTATGCATCTCATATATTGTTTATATTTCCCTTTATTGGATCTTCAGTTCCTTTTTCCAAAACATATCTTTGTTTTCCATTTTTTAAGTTTCAAGGCATTGTGCATGTATCCCGCCATAGCCATAAGTGACTTCAAGAGATATAATTTCAACACAAAGACAAACGTCTTTGGTTTTCAATATGGCATGAAAAGAAAGAGGATTTCTGGAGTTACCTCTTTTTAATTGTTTTGTCACCATTTGGTAAAAATCCCTTTCAACAAGTATCCTGTCACGCCCATCGGGATTTATTTTCCGATACTGACCAGCAGGCTTTACATTATCCCACACATCCAAACGTTGGGGAGGCCCATTAAAGTCAATGGAAGATTTTGTGACCATCTGAGGAGGATACAGCAGCCAGCAGGAAAAGCACTGGAGTGGATATCAGGCCTAGGCTATGATGCCCTTATGTTGCGTCCTACTCCGAGCCACCAGGGGGCGTAACAGTGACCATCTGAGGAGGATATGGCAGCCAGCAGGAAAAGCACCGGAGTGGATATCAGGCCTAGACTATGATGGCCTTATGTTGCGTCCTACTCCGAGCCACCAGGGGGCGTAACAGTGACCATCTGAGGAGGATACGGCAGCCAGCAGGAAAAGCACTGGAGTGGATACCAGGCCTAGACTATGATGGCCTTATGTTGCGTCCTACTCCGAGCCACCAGGGGGCGTAACAGTGACCATCTGAGGAGGATACGGCAGCCAGCAGGAAAAGCACTGGAGTGGATATCAGGCCTAGATTATGATGGGGACACATAGGTTCAGCTTCTCCAGAGACACCTCCAGTAACACAACAAGTCTCCAGGACCAGAATCTACAGGCTGGATTCACAGCTGTGCATTACTACTGCACCAGTAAACCATGGAGTTGCATTAAGAAAGCACACTGATAGAAAGGCTGATTTACTCACCAACACGCACAGAAAAAATACAAATCTTTTCTTTAAAAGGGTATGGCTGAAAATGTTCTCAACTTTTCTCAAGCAATAGGTTATGGTCTGCCACTGGCTTAAACAAGTTCATGAACTCCTTAGACTCATAGTCATGTTAGATTGATCTTGAAAAAGGAGGGCAGAATAATTACAGTACAGAAGACTGTTGTGTATGAACATATTGAATGTATTATATGTTTAGTGTATGGGTACACAGGAGAAATGTAACTTAAAGCGTTTATTTATTTGCCCCTTAGACAAAAGGTAGGTCAAATTAAGGAATATTTGCATGAATACCCTTAAAACTGAACGGGCCTGGCTTTTATACCCGTGACATGACCAGCTGTGTGCATACATGCAAAGATGCTACTGGATGTTTGCCTATTTAAACTGCAGCAGTCAGACAGTCAGCTATTTCTGCACAGAGGTCGAGAAGAGCAGGTTTGATTTAGATCCTCCCTGTTCCACTCCAGTACCAGCCATGCTGCCTGTAGTCCTGCTGATGATACTGTTCAGATCTGCAACCTGTGAGTGAATTACACCACTATTAGAATTTAGTGTTCAGTCCAGCTGAAATGTGACTATGGAGTAATTTATTGATGACTATTATGATCTTTACTCCTTTTCTTTTATTGTTTATTTAATCGTGGTTTGTTTTTTCAGTTAGAATTTAGTGTTCAGTCCAGTTGAAATGTGACTGTGGAGTAATTTATTCATAACTTGTTATCTGTACTCCTATTTTTCAGTGGTCAGAGGTCAGGTTCTGCTCACTCAGTCTCAGCAGCCGTTGATCGGGACTCCAGGAGGAACTCTCAAACTGACTTGTGCCTGCACTGGATTTAGTGTGGGGGACTATACCATGCACTGGGTCCGCCAAGCTCCAGGGAAAGGACTGGAATGGATTATGTACTATTATTCTGACAGTAGCAAGAACACAGCCCAGGCAGTCCAAGGCAGATTCACTGCATCCAAGGACAGCTCTAATTTCTACCTGCATATGACCCAGCTGAAGTCTGAGGACACTGCAGTGTATTACTGTGCTAGAGAGTCACAGTGGTTAAACCAATACAACCAGCTGCACAAAAACCCTTCATGACAGAGAGACAGAGCTTCAGCTTCAGGCACCTGCTATGACAGTACATTCATTCATGTCTCAAGAGACACAAAACAGGGAAACAGTCAGACTGTTGTGTATGAACACATTGAATGTATAATATATTTAGTGTATGGGTGCACAGGAGATACGTAACCTTAAGCATTTATTTGTTTGCACCGTACACATAATATTTGTCATATTAAGGAATATTTGCATGAATACACTTAAAACTGAACGGTTCCTTGTTTTTATACCTGTGTCATGACCAGCAAAAACCCTTCATGACAGAGAGACAACAGAGCTTTTTCTTCAGGCACCTGCTATGACTGTACATTCATTCATGTCTCAAGAGACACAAAACAGGGAAACACTCAGTGGATCTAAGAACTGTATATAAATGATCAACCCCGCAAACAGGGGATGTCCCCAGGACCTATAGAAAACGTTTGCCAATTGTCACCGCAACGTCCTCGGGACGGGCTTGGAACGTCGTGCAAAACGTCCTAGAGTTGTCAAGGGAACCATACACATTTACGTTTTTAGAACGTTCAGAGAGACCATTACAGGACGTGAAGGGTACGTCATTTTGCTTACAGGGAATAGACTATAGGCGATAGAACATTCTGTATATACAGTTAGTAGGTCAGTTATAGACTATGGGTATTTTGAATGGCTAGCAGTGACGATGTCCCAGGTGTATGTGGGTATTTTTCATTGGGTGGTCACTGTTCCCCTCTTGCTGTTAAATATCAGCATCTTTCTGTCTTTCCTCTTGACTCTCCCTCCAGCCTTCCACTTCCATCCTGTTCACAAAGGACAGAGTGCTTAGTGTGTTTAGTGTTTTTAATGGTTTCCATCAATTTTGCACTTTGTGAAAAATAAAATGCTCATTCGTTTTCACACAACACATAGCTTTCAAATGTTCAAATATTCTCTATCTCACTTTTCCATAACTCCTGAACCCTCAAGTTGAATTCCACAGGCCCTCTTTCCCACAACCAAAGGTCAAAATATATTTCCCATGTAAACGTCCAGCCTTAAGGACTAGTATTGTAACCTAAGGTTGAGTGCTATATCATATTAACAGAAGCTATTCACTATTCCAAAGCAATGAAACATCAATATACAAGGGAAAATGGCTTCAATAACTGAATAATTTTAATAAATGCCTATTTTGTTTGATCATATAGAATATACCGTTTTGGCCTATGCTTTGTCTGTATCCACAATATGTATCACTCTAATGCAAACTTCTGTCCCATAAAGTTCAAACATGCTAAAGCCTTTTCAGCCTGGTGTTTTTCCTTCGGCTGGGAACTCTTTTGGCTGTGTTGCAATTATCACACACATGTTCAAAAGATGTGTCATGCAGATCACATACAGTTTTGCACCAATAACGTAATCGGTATTAGTCTTTATACCCAGCACAGCTCAGACAATCCAAGGCAGATTCACTTCATTGGGTGGTCACTGTCCCTTCAATTCCTTCCTACGGCCTCAATAACTGAATAATTATAATAAATGCCTGTTTTGTGTGCGCATATGTAAGCTATCTGTTTGGCCTATGCTATGTCTGTATTTATCTGTATTTTGTGTATTTCATGAATGTCATTTTTTTTTTTTTTTAAACATATTACAAGCAATTATGAGCAAAGCAGAGTTATGCAAAACACACATTTCTCTCTGTGGTGATATAACATTGGTCCATTGACTCTACTGACAGATACTGACTCCACAACAAAGCAGAGAAATGAACATGATGTGAGTAATCTTGATAACATCCTGCTTGAATGGTAAGCATGTCCAAAAGATTTTGTGCTGGAAGAGATATTCATATTTGTTCATTCAGTCGTGGTTTGTTTTTTCAGTTGTTTATGGTCAGCCTCTGACCTCCTCTGGTCCAGTGGTGAAGAGACTACTATGTCTGTATTTATCTGTATTTTGTGTATGTAAGGTAAATGTTGGTTGACACAACTGCATTTTACAAACAGACGACCAGGTTGTCCTCCTGTTCCTGGCTCTATCAAGCCAAGTTTGCAGACAGAGACATGAACACGATGCGAGTAATCTTGATAGCAGCCAGCCTGAGTGGTTAGCATGTCCTAAAGATGTTGTGCTGGAAGAGATATTTGTTTAATCAGTCTTTTAATGTTTTTTGCAGTTGTTTATGGCCAGTCTCTAGCTAGGCTGGCCCCACATTCACAAACTCTCATTCACAATGCAGTGTCATTTGCATACCAACGTGACAGCCAAGGAATTTTAAAGTATTGCCTGAAGACGCTGAGATAATATGATATGAAAATACAGTATATCATCTCCACTGGTTTTGGAATTTTACTCTTTTTCCTTTTCTAACATTTATATTAGTATAATGTTAACACATGCATTGCCAGTTTATTAAATTACACCAGAAAGAGGAATGATTCAAAAATGAAATGAATGCCTAAAAATTCTGGTTATGCCAGTCTTGCCAACGTTGATAAGTAAGTGTTGAAAACCCAAAGAGATCCCAAATATATTCTCAGTACTAAATAAGGCAGCATACATTTTTAGTAAACATAAAGGTTGCAAATATTATGATTTCATAGATATAAGAATAGACTTCTACAAGTAATCTTGTATGCAAATATTTTCCGTGTATGCAAATAGCATGACGTGGGCAGTCTATGCAAAGTCATCCCAACTTCACCATTTTAAAAACTCTCACCATCAAATTAAATAGTACGCAACGGCTGTGTTGGAGACTTCATCAGTAGAATGGAGCTGAGGATCATCTGGTGCACTGTTGTGTTTTTGGTCTACCCAGACAGTATGTGCTATAGAAAAATATCCAATGCAGTACTGTATGAATGCAGTGTCTGTGTTAAGACTGCTGGTGTTTTCATCTTATTTGTTTCTAATTTTTAATGTTTTACTTACAGGTGGAAGAGGCCAGTCTCTGAGTGAGTCTGAGTCAGTGGTTCTTAAACCTGGAGACTCCCACAAACTGACCTGCACATACTCTGGCTTTAGCAGTGATCCTAATGTAGTTTGGATCAGACAAGCAGCTGGAAAAGGGCTGGAATGGTTGTCTTATATTAACCCTAGCAGTTATTATATATATTACTCACAAGCTGTCCAGGGAAGGTTCACAACAACCAGAGACAACGGCAAGAGTCAAGTCTTTTTACACATGAGCAATCTGAGACCTGAAGACACAGCTGTGTACTACTGTGCTCGTGACTCACAGTGACAGAAACAACTACACTGCTGAACAAAAACAAGATGTGGTTTTCCCAATGCCTGTGTGAAGCACGAGACGATATTGTCCTTCACGGCCAAATGTTAGATTGCAGGTGTACTGGTTGAACAAGACATCAGAGTCTATGGGTCTGTGAGGCCACTGGCCAGCAGAGTTTAAGACCCAGCAGGAAAATATTTTCTCCACCGTATTATATAAGACCACAACATAACCTCTGCATGAATAAAGTCAAACTAGCGCACGTATGTACAGTTTTATAACATCTTTTGAAAGCAAATTATTCCCATTTCATATAATCGAAATGTCAATTATGATTATTTGTATGCATCTCATATATTGTTTATATTTCCCTTTACACGATCTTCAGTTCCTTTTTCCAAAACATATCTTTGTTTTCCATTTTTTAAGTTTCAAGGCATTGTGCATGTATCCCACCATAGCCAAAAGTGACTTCAAGAGATATCATTTCAACACAAAGACAAACGTCTGTGGTTTTCAATGTGGCATGAAAAAAAAGAGGATTTTTAGAGTTACCTCTTTTTAATGATTTTGTCACCATTTGGTATCTTGTCACTTCCATCGGGATTTATTTTCTGATACTGACCAGCAGGCTATACCCCCACAAGTCAGACATCCAAAGTCGTGTAGATAGCTTAATTCACATGAAACATTTTCCACTAACAAGCTTCAAACACGTCGCCATCTTGGTTCGATTTTTTTTTTGAGTGCGCACTGATATGGAACGCTCAGGTAGATGTAAACAGGTCGTACAGTTACTATACCGTTGAATATAGCACACCCCGTGACTCACAATCAGATTGGTGGATTCCATCTACCCGTGTTATAAAAAGAAATAATGCATACATTTGCTGATTAACCTTTCACTGATCTTTACAATGGCTTCAGTGTGTGGGGGGTTTCTCACATCTGAGCCCTATCAATTGAAAATCAGTCAGGCAACACATATCAAACTAAAAATATACTTACTGACGTACCCAGTT
>NC_137914.1:2106961-2201961 GCF_963457725.1 Sprattus sprattus
CCCAGGCCACCTCTCTCTCTATCTCTCTATCTGTCTGTCTCACACACACACACACTCACATACCCCCACACACGCACAAACATACACACACACACACACACACACACACACACACACACACACACACACACACACACACACACACACACACACACACACACACACACACACACACACACAAACACACACACACACACACACACACACACTTACACACACATTCACAAACATATATGAACATACAGTAGATGTATATGTGAACTTTTGTGTCCTAATGTTCAACCTTCCCTGTTTCAATTAAAGTCCTTTTTATAAATAGTGTTTTCCTCATAGTGTTTCATAATGAGAAAGCATACTGCTTTCCTTTGTTATCTTTAGGCATCATCTGTTTGCATCAATGCTCGTGTTGTGTACGTACTGTATCTCCATTCATCAGGTGGAGCAGCTCCTGATGTGTTTATCTAGGAATCCCAGCTTCTAAGTCAGATATGACGGTGAATCAGTTCGCACAGAATTTAAACTTTGTGCTGACATTTGATTCATTTCAAACATATTGATTGTTCCAGTACACGATTTCTGTAAATACACAAAAAATATTTTAGCTGAAAATGTTTTTTGACAGCTCGGTGAGGACTTCACTGCTGTTACAACAAGTATGGTACAATATAGTTTTACAGTGGAAGTTTAAACCATTTTATTGTTTAAACCATTAAAATCACTGCATTGTTATCTAGACAGATATTGACGGTAATCAGTCCTTGTGACAGTGTGAACTGCTGAACTCCTGTTCCTTTTCAAATGAGTTGGAGGCGGAGTGTTTTTGTAACTGAATGTATCAATGTGCGGAGGGTTCACAGTGAAAAATACCATGACAAAAACGTTTTTCTTAGAGGACTACTTGCAAATATAAAAGCCTTCTGAGTTTGTTACTATTAACTGGCAAATGACTTTATGAAGTGAAGTGAAAGTGACTCTATGGCAGACTCTGAATTCCACCTCTGCATTTGACCCATCCAGGGTAGTGACACACACAGCACCCAGAGAACACACAAAGTGAAGTGAAGTTACACTAACCCGGAGCAGTGAGCTGCCTTTGGCGCCGCACGGGGAGCAGTGATCGGGGTTAGGTGCCTTGCTCAAGGGCACTTCAGCCGTGGATGTGGGCATGGGAGAGCAGTGGTCTACCACCCTATGGTTTCAAGCCTGAAACCCTAACCAGTAGGCCAAGGCTGCACCATAGAATAACCATAGAATAACCTATATCAGGATGGCATGACATGGGAACTTCAGGGGAACTTCAGCCGTGAATGTTATCAAGTGTGTTCATATTATCATCAAAAACTGTTTGATACATAAGGGACAAATACCAGCAGAGAGAGAAAGAGACGGCTAGTGTGTTCATGGCATATAAATACTCTATAGTGCCCAATAAAGCATACACTGACATACTTTAAAATACAAAACAGATACATCATTTTGTTTTAAAGTACACTAATCATTCTTTAGGATTGGAGTCCAGGGAAGACTGGTGGGCAACCAGGGAAGACTGGTGGCGGCAGGATAGACTGCACCGGGGGCTGCCAGCTAGTAACCCTACCCACCAGTTTTCCAAGCGGAAATACCCAAGGACGGATACACAAGTAACCATTGCGAGGACAACGACCAACGATATGAGGAAGTGTGGGTGCGTATGGGAGAAGATAAAAACTCAGGGGGCTGCACATCCACATGGGGAAGATGAAGTGTGCAGGCAAGACACTGGGACACTGTCAGGGACACTGTCAGAAGGAGACCAGCATCTACCCTGTTGTTGCCAGGAGTGGAATGGAGCATGGAGGTGGACATATGTATGTGTGTGTTCTGCGAGGGTTGCATATTTCCCCCTGTTGTCAGAAGACACACGCAATGAAAGCCCCCACTTGTCAGTAAGCTGACCCCTTTTGGTGGTCTTGAGATGTGAAGGTAATTGGTCATCATTTATATAGCGCCTTCCTACTCATAGAGCACTTAAAGTGTTTTACACGTTAATGCCTCAGACTACCATCTAACCATTCACACACCGACGGCCAGATCTGGTGCTGTAGGCCAGGACGGAGAGATCTGGTGCTGTAGGCCAGGACGGAGAGATCTGCACTGCTTGCGGAGCTGATGGTGCCAATGGGGGGAGGGGATGGAGGGAGCCCACCAAAGGAAGAGGGCAAAGTACTCTGACCTGGTTGCGGAATGCAGGGAGAGTGGTTGGAGTTCATGACTCTTTCCAGAGGAGGTTGGCACGAGGGGGGTTTGTGGGAAGCTCAATGACTCGCCTACTGAAAAGAGCTAGGGCTGAGGGGCAAGGATCTACACAAAGCCACCAGAGAGTTGTCTGAGGAAGCAAAAAAGGCAAATTTTTGGCTGTGGTTAAGGTTAAGGAGGCGGCACAAGGCATGGGGAGCGAGCAACTCTTGAGGAAGACTAGCAGCGGGGGGTGACTGGGAGACGTCCCTGTTCACTACCCCGCCACCAGGAGATGTTCCGGGATTAGGGGCGAAACATCTGTGAAAGGTGGTCCCCTGCTGATGACCCCGCAGCTAGCCCAATGGGCACCGGTGGAGGTGCGGCAGGCCTAGAGCCTAGCAGGTTTTACCACCTACCTGTTCACACTAATAGGACAAGACACGATCCGACACACAATGTCTTTTTTTGTCTCTAAAAACACTTGAAATTAATTGATACACTATAAGAACCAAAGTTAAAAAGTTGTTAAATACAAATGTTTGTAAGGATCCATAACCTTACAACAAGCAGAACTATACAGATGACACAGAAATAAAGCATGAGCTTACAGTGTTTCTAGTTATGGGTCAACCTCTGTTGATTTTAACTTAGAATATAACATTGCAACCTAAATATCTACAAAACTATTAAATCAGTCATTCTGATGTAGAAAATATGCCAGTGAAGTGCTGTCCCTGTGTTGTGTCACAGATATGTCAGTGTACTGTAACTGATGTGGGAGGAGGTTTTTGTCACTGAGTTTGTCAGTGTGTGGGCTGGGGCCACAGTGATACATCCCATTACAAAAACTACTCTCTGAATAAAACCTCACTGTTGACTTTGCAGAACAGCGCACTCATCGCAGATTCCACCCTTTACTCTTTAAACTGCATGTTTTTAGCTTTACAAATCTAACAGATTTGACAGACATAACACTTTTAATACATTTATGATCAGAGAGACAGACAAATTAGTGAACAATCACTGAATTGGGGGCTGGGATGTTGATGGAGCTGATTATTACAGGCTAGGTGTTTCTGTGAAGCAATCCTGTACTATGGGCTTGGGACGTAGTAATATATGTCATGACTTACCTGGAAACGAAATAACTAAGGCATACAGACAGACAGACAGACAGACAGACAAACAGATAGATCATTTGTGTGTTTAAGGTCCCTCCAGTTTTGATCTGCCTATCTCACATTCACTGCAATCTGTACTTATATTTATAATGAATGGACCGGAGACCAATGTAAAACGTTGAACATTTACTAGGCATATTATCTTGAAGGCTCAGCACTCGCGCATGCGCGCTCATTACATAGCAAAACCTACTCACTACAAGTATGAAGTTTTGAAGAATTATTTTATTATGTGCATTCAGGGCATTTTGCCTACAAAGTTCCTCTGTATTGTGACATTTCCTTTATTCTTTTAAATGTTTTTAGTCATCATACTGTTGACATGTAGGCTTCCATCGCTGTACTAAATGAATACATACAGTATATTGAGGATGGTGTACAAGTTTTTGACCGAGGCATTGAGGAGACAAACCACTGTGACTATTTCGACTACTGGGGTAAAGGGACTCAAGTGACAGTTTCCAACGGTAAGTGTATGCACGACTTAATTTCAGTCTTACAGTTAATGTGTTTTCGTTATATTTCGCTGAGTGAAAAATAGGAGTCGCAATATTTGGAAGATGGTCAAGTAATCTAGAAAGTCTAGTTGTATACTGTGGCAGGTATAGGCCCTTTCTACTTGTCGAGTTTCTGTACGGAGTATAGCATTATGTTTGTCACTGTGACGGGGCTTTCGACTACTGGGGAAAAGGCACAATGGTGACAGTTTCAAACGGTAAGAGAACAACTGTTTTCTATTAGTTATTAATTTGGGTTTGTGATTGCACTCTATAGCATTTGCATCAAATCGAAAAATCGATCTGTCTGTCGTAAGCGTTTCGTAATTCAGAGATCTACTTTGAGAACAGGTTATCCTTCTTTCGTATTGTCTCGTTGTTTTCATGCAACGTTTCTTCTAACCACAGCACACCAATACTTGCGTCAGATAATCTGTAGGTTTGGAAGTTGTGATTCAGATAAAGGCTACAGGGTTGAGTTAATAGAGAGTAAAGAAGGAGAGGAGAGGATTTATGCTTTATCAGTTGTCATGTGTGTCTTCCAACGTGCATGCAAGGGAGATACCAACTATTGCTGCAAATAAATAATAACCGCCTTGGTCAGAATGCTTATTCCTGAAAAGAGGTTTCTGGCCATGTACTATTGGGATACCACCATATCAAGTATTAGGCCATTCCTTTAAAACGATAGTTGATAATAATCAATATAATCAATCTTTGCACTTCTACAGCAGTTACATTCCTGCACTTTTTAAGTTTTTCTATTTCTTATGTTAAATAATATGTATAGCTACACTATGTCTCTATTGCCCTTAGCTTGATTGTTCTCTCCCTTGTACGTCGCTTTGGATAAATGCGTCTGCTAATTGGCTAAATGTAATGTAAATGTAAAGTGTGCTGGGTATCGACGCGACCATATGTTGCCCCATATTAAGTATGGAGTTTTACTTTCTCTAGTAAAAGTGGATAACAGGCTAATTATATTGTTAATACTATCCTGACATTTTGATACATTTTAATAAGACAGAGATTAGGAAATCTCTAAATGTTTTATGCAGTAAGCTGTGACTAAAGATCTGACAGTATGCAGAGAATTTGACAGGAACAAGCTTTTTGTGTGTATTGAAAAAAAATGCAGAGGATCTTTAATTCTTGTTTTGTGTATTTATCAATTTAAGTAGTACTTAATTTGCCATTTCTTTTGGGACCTTGATGGGAGGATAGTTAATTGTATCCTTAAAACAAGCATATACGGCCTGTTGACAAAGTCAGTCTTAAATAGGAATCAATCAGATGGTCTCCTCTTGAAATATTTGAGTTGTAATGTTCTTAATAACATAAAGTGCATTTTAGTAGACATATGCCAATGCAATACTTTATGGCTACTCATTAATATCAAATAGAGAATGTGAGTTTATTCTGTCCCCTGTCTGTCTATTTCAGACAGTTGTTAAAGTGGGTGAACAGGTTTCAGTTTGTGTTGGTTAAATCCAATTGTTTTCTTGTTCTACCCATAGCTCCTCAGGTTGGGCCGACCCTGTTCCCTTTGGCACAATGTGAGCCAGGTTCAGATGGGTCCATAACATATGCTTGCATTGCCACTGGATTTTTCCCGGAGTCCGCAACCTTCCGGTGGGACAAAAATGGTGAAAACGTTTTGGATGTTGTCCAGTATCCTCCAGTTAAAAAGGAAAGTGAAAACATATACTCCAGAATCAGTCAGATTAATGTTAACAGTACAGGCATGGGCTCCCAGCAAGACATCAGCTGTACTGTTGAACACCTTGGAAAGAATACGACTAAATCACTTCCAGTTCGAGGTAGAGTTCCAAGACTTGTTTTGTAGATTATGTTTTCAGCAGTGCTCTGACCTCTGTGTTCTATTTTGTGTTGGCTGAGATAAACAGGATTCTGTCTTAATTAGGTACTAATCATGAAAAAAACATTATTTCAGTTCCATTCAGGTCACCAACTGTCAGCCTGGTGCCAGTTATCACCTCTGAAAGCTGGAGAATGATGTGTGTCATTGAAAACTTTTCCCCAAAAAACCTGTCGGTAACATGGAAAGAGGGTGAGACTGTAATTGAAGGGAAGGAACCAGAGTGTGTTCAGAAAGACTCCAAAGGGTACTGGAAAGCGCAGAGTTTTCTGAGCCTAGATAAAACTGCACAGGACAAGAATCTTCACTACACTTGTGAAGTGTCTCATTCTGGCAAGCCCTTCAGTCAAACAAGACAATTCAAAGGTAAAGTCACATTCATACGCAGACAAAGGCACACCTTCTCACACAAACGCACACACACACACACAACACCTTCTCTTTTCACCTCTCTCTCCCTCCTCCCTCTCTTTATCTCTCTCACACACACACACACACACACACACACACACACACACACACATACACACACACACACACACACACACACACACACTCACATACACACACACACACACTCACACACACACACACACACACACACACACACACACACACACACACACACACACACATACACACACACTCACATACACACACACACACACTCACACACACTCACACTCACACACACACACACATTCACAAACATATATGACCATATGTGTATATGTGAACTTCTGTGTCCTAAGGTTCTAACTATTCCCTGTTTTAATTAAAGTCCTTTTTTATCTCCCAGTCAACTTCTCAGTACAGCTAACTCCCCCATCATCAAGAGATATTTTCCTCAACAATAAGGCAGTTCTGGAGTGCGTCACCATGGGAACAGACTCAGCAGCTGTGAATGATGCTAAAGTAGCATGGAAGGTGGGAGGAGGAGGTCAGAGTAACAGAGCTGAACAAGGCAGTCTGAAAGGCCCCGATAATGGTCAGTTTAGTAAGGTCAGCAAACTGAAGGTGGACGTGTCTGACTGGTTCTCTGGAAAGGAGGTTGAGTGCCTCGTGAATGACAAGACTGAGGGGAAGAAGAAAATAAATCAAGGTGATGAGACGGTCTTTCACTTTTGCAATTCAGTTTATTCCTTGCTTTTCAGTTTATTGGGAATACTGCTGTAGTTGTAGTTGTTGTAGTTGATATCTTCTTCATCATGGGGTTGTGAACACTGGGGCTGTTTTCCTCATAGCGTTGCATAATGATAAAGCCATACTGCTTTGCTTTCGTGTCTTTAAGCCTTCTGTAAGAATCATCTCTTTGCATCAATCCTCATTGGACTGAGATAAATACCAGGCAGAAGGTTTTTTTTACTTTTATTATGATTTTAATATTTTAATCCTATCGGAACATCAGGTTCTGAAACGATGTTGACCATTATTTTATTGCTCCTGCTGCTTGCTTTTATTGATTTTATGTAAAGCACTTTGAATTGCAACTCTTGTATGAAATGTGCTATATAAATAAAGTCTTACTTACTTACTCATGTTGTGTATCTCTTATTCATCAGGTGGAGTGGCTCCTGAAGTGTTCATCTACACCCGCCCTGAAGCCAAAGACCCAAACCATGTGTCTCTGGTGTGTGAGGTCAGGGGCTCTTCTCTTGGTGATGTGTATGTGATGTGGCAGGTGGATGGAGGACCGTACCAGGAGGGAAAGACGGCCATCGTGAAACAAGACGATGGCAACATGTCACTTCTCAGCATTCTGATCATCAAATCACCAAAGAAATCAGAAGCACGGTTCACCTGTGCGGTCAAACACGGCGGAATGAAAAACTACTCTGCCCCGCTACAAGCCAATTACTCAAAACGTAAATACTCAGAGTGTCCTGTCTGTGCTTAATCTCTCAAGCAGACTCATAGGAACACACTAACACCCCTTTTTGTTCAATGAATCTTAATGAAAGATCGGACATAGTTTGGGGTATTGGTTCACCAATGGGTTGCTTGAGACACTGCTCTGTTGTTTTGCTATGCTTTCATGATTCCCTGTTATTGTTTTTGATGTGATGTTCTTGTCCTCTTGTCCAACGCCTGCTTATCATTTGAAAGTCTCTGTGATCTTTTGTTTTCTCCAAAGCACTGCAATGTTTGTTTGTGAGACCCTGTGTCATCTTGACTATCTGTACTGTCATGCTTTAATAGTTGTTGTGAGACCCCTACTGTCTTTGTCTTCTGTGTTGTGTCTTGTGATTAAAGCATCAAATAAATTCATACCACTGCATTCAATCAGAGCAATAGTGTACATCCGTTGTAAAAGATAATATGTGTAAATACTTCCATATGGTCTTCCACTTGTGATATAGAGGAGACAAGTACAGCACAATCTCTTTTACATCTTGTATATGTAGACAGTATATATATATACATAATCTAAATAAAACTAGCAATGAACTCCAGAATCATTTAAGCAGTTCAAAAAAACATGGTTCCTGAAGACAGTTGTTTCATTTGAAACTGATCTCTGGTGAAACAATCATCCAAATTATACATGCCATCAGGGGGATGCATTTTTGTGGCATTCATCTACATTCTGGAAAATGTCACACACGTCTAAAGTAACCCAATCATTAGCCAAGAGTGTCTCTGCTGTTGTGCACACCATGGGCGAACGGGCCTTTTGCTCGGCAGCGCCACACTTATGGAACAGCCTCCCTGACCACCTAAGGGCAACGCAGACGCTGGACTCCTTTAAAGCTGGACTTAAAACATTTTTATTCAGGAAGGCATTTCTGGCCTTGTGTTAAATCTTTTCTGTTATGCTTATGTTAACAATTTTTTATTTTATTGTATTATTATAGTTAGTTTCTAATATGTATGCACTCTGAGATTCCTGTGAATGAAAAGTGCGTTAAAAATAAAATGAATTATTATTATTATTATCATTATTATAAGAAGGAGAAGCACCATTGATGTCTGGTGTGTTCCACAGCCGGTGAGCCTGAGGTACCAGATGAAGGGGTGGCCTTGCAATGCACTCAGAGTGAGGATGAGGAGGGGGACGAGTACACCAGCCTGTGGTCCACTGCCACCTCCTTCATAGTCCTCTTCCTCTTCTCTCTGGTCTACAGTGCTATCCTCAGCCTTGCCAAGGTATCGGTGAAAAGAATGTGTCGTAGACTATTTGTCATGTTCGGAGTTCTTCGGTTTTTCGAAGAGTACAGAATTGTTCAATGACCTTTTTGACACCGTCTGGATGTAGCAACATTATCTTGAGTGCGATTCTTAATTCCATTCTAGGGTAGAACTATTTCTTGTTTATAAAGTTAAAGTATTAGGTAATTTGTGGAATGTTTCACTAAAATTAGTAGTTTGGACCACCACAACAAGCTTTTTCAGATTTAAAAATGAAAGATATGAAAGCTCATTTTTAATAATGATTAAAGAGGGTGCGGAATAGGAGTACCAACCAAAGGAGTATTAAAGGGAAAATGGTCAATATAGAACATTATTTTTATTAGTCTTTGTCTGAATTAAGATGAAGACTGTTTAAAATGCTGATGGTCGACGACACATCAACAAGAAACACATCATTCTATGACGTTAATTTGGTCTCGTTATTATGTAAAGATTCTCAGGCAATATTTTGTCTTTGATTTCCAGATGAAACACTGACGACGACACAGAAGAAGAGTGAAGGGAGACATTGCCGGTTTTCCACATTTTTGCTCACTTTTTTATCTGCATATTTGTTTGTCTCTAAATTTCATAGTGTTCGTAAGTTTTTATTTGTATATATATGTTTTTTAATTTCCAAGTTTTTAACTGTATATTAGTTTGTCTCTAAATCGATATGGTTGTATTTCATATAACTTTTTCATGTCATTTTTCATCTTTCATCGTTAAGAAACATGTATACTCAAAGAATGAATTGATACATTTTGTATTCAAAAGATAATTTTTAGATTAACAGAAAAATAAAGCCATTCTAATTCTACTTCTGTTGTTGAAACTTATTTTCTCATTTTTAAATTCATTTACCATTTTATCTGACCATTTTAAATGTAAATGAAATATTTAAAGCACTCGAGGAGAGAAAATGATGGATATTAGTAGACCTATTTACCCCAGAGGGTTTATCTGTTCTTTCAGTTTGACAGAAATAGACTCATGAGAGCTCCTTCTCCTTCTGACACACACACACACACACACACACACATACACACTGGAGAGAAAATGATGGATATTAGTAGACCTATTTACCCCAGAGGGTTTCTCTGTTCTTTCAGTTTGCCAGAAATAGACTCATGAGAGCTCCTTCTTCCCCTTTCTCATTTCCTGGAAAGCGTCCACACCTGCTGCAAAAGGCTGCAAAACAACCCTGACAGACTCATGAGGATTCTTTGAAAGAGCTACAGTTTAGATTAGATTAGATTAGATTCAACTTTATTGTCATTGTACAGAGTACAGGTACTGAGACAACGAAATGCAGTTCAGCATCTAACCAGAAGTGCAAAATAGCAATAAAAGTGCAGAGTATGTGCATATGTAAAGTGGATAATAATAAGATATACAGTAAGAGTTGGGTAAGAAAAAAAGAACAGAATTTTGACTAGCAGCAATTGAGGTATGAAGTGAAGATAGATGTGAAATATATAAATGTTAGATATATAAAGTGCAGGTGTAAGTATTAGTGGTGGTAATACAGTTCATCTTCTGGTGCATTAATGCTTATTATGGGATGGCATATCACAAATAAGTTCCATAAATGTCATTTAATGGCAAGACATATCCAGTAATGCGAATACTTTTGAAGTTCACACAAACACCTGAGGTTTGTATAGTAACGCCACTGACAAATCTCCCCCTCATCTTAAAACATGACTGATAGATAGATAGATAGATAGATAGATAGAGACACACAAATTACCCACGTTCATTTTGCTAGAACATGTTAAATAGATATACAGCAGAGTATTCCATTTTTGAGTGCTGTCTAATATGTTTCTTTTTTATTTCTTTGTGCTGCCTGTTACCAAGCCCTGGTAGTGCAGTGTTGGAAGTGAGTGACTGAGTGACAAAGTTTTTCCATCATGTTGAATTGCAAGGGAGGCACCAGGGATCAAGGCAGGCCAGAGTAGTGTTTTAATTCAGCGAAGAAGAATGGCCAGAAAATAAGACATAGAAAGAGAGGGGTTTGGTATGTTCCAGTAAAACAACAAAACATTTTTTTGAGGAAATTGTATATTTCTATGTCAATACAATAAGGACTTTTCTGAATGTCCTAAATAAGCCTGCAGTGAGCTGCCAGACACTAGTCAACACATTATTCCCAATGGACACAGAGCTGCCAAGGACTACTACTGGCTCTAACAGTCATTTCTTTTGAGGGACATGGTTTTGTTTTTTGAAGGCTTTGTTTGACCCATGTTTCTGAAAGTTACATACTGTTCCTTTGACTGTATGTTTGGTTATTATTGATGCGTGGAACCCCACCTTTTTAATTTGATTCTCCTGGCAACTCCTGGCTTAGTTTTGCCATAGACGTTGTTACGCTTTCGGACTGACTCAATTACTTTAGCATCTTCTCCGTGCATCAGTTGCCGATGTCCCAGGGGGGTCTATGAAGTCCTCTGAGGATATTCAAATTTTTCACAAGCCCATATCCTGTGAAATACTTCTTGCCTGGTCTCTCTCTCTCTCTCTCTCTCTCTCTTTCTCGCTCTCTCTCTGTTTCAGGTGCACATTTGACGTACATTCACTTTTTTGCATTTATAGTAAAGTGAATTTATAATGAAGTTTACTCTAAAAAAAAAAAACAGAACGATTCATTTTTGAGTTAATTTTCCTCTGGTCTTTCTTCATTCCCCTTCCCACCCTCCTCCCTATCAGTAGTGCCCACCCAAATCCATACCTCACAATAAGCATGATATCCTATCCAAGTAGCTCTTTCCATTCAAAAGCCTCTTCAGAGGATAATCGTGTGTCAACAAGATTGGACAACATTTTTTTTCTGTGCTGAAGAAGAACATGAAAGCTAAATGAGAAAAAGATACCTGGCCTTTGAGCTCAGCTGACCACACGTCAACCTTTTGAATCACAGTGTGTGGGCGAAGATAGGACGGTGTTGAGGTCAAAATTACGTTTTTTCTGTGTTGCGTGAATGTATGCCAATTGGGGCGCACAGGTGTTGGTGATGGTGAGAATTGTGCCGTGTTGTGTGCACCTATGCGGGTGCCTACGGTAATCGGGTCACCTGGTGTGTGTGTGAAGCGCCACAGCGCATTATATCAATTGCTTATTCAATGTTGTAGTAATGGACGGAAAGAGGGTGATGGGGGAAGCCCTACTTTTGCTGACCGCATTCAAACTGCTGTGTGAACAATATAAAGTTAATGGATGTATGGACTTATGGATGTTCTGATTCTGACGAACTACCAGAAGAACAATAAAAGGATTTACACACTGGATTTTCGGACTAATGAGTCACTGGAGTTATTCACATGCCTAAACAGAAAGCGCTTCTGGCAGGTTAAAGCATTCCCCAATACAGCCTCTCGACGACAATCAAAAGAACTAGTAGTCGTCTACAGACGGTAAGAAACCCCTGCAGTTCAAAAGAGGCCATGCAGGCATTTGAGAAGAGAGCCTGGTAGAGAATTGGGTGAAGACATGGTCAGAGACGCTTGTCAATGCCTGCAGCTCTAAGTAGAAATGGAAAGGATTTTTTTAATTAATCGTTTGAAGGTCTATTGAAGACAGCTTTTCTTCAACAGTTAAGTTTGCTTATTGTTACGAGCATTTATGTACTTCAGTTTATTTAAAAAAATTCAGCATACTCAAGTTGAAATGGTTCACCCAGTACACGTGATATGTATTTTACTGTTTGGTACAAACCACACTGACATGGTACATTTGAGTTAATATCATAGGCCTTATCAGATCTGGCGAATACATACAACTTGTACAGTGTGGCTTACCTTAAAGTGTTTCCCAGAGGTCAGTAGTGTAAATAACTTACGTAAACATTCTGCTCTCCCAATGTGTCAGGATTTCTGTGTGGACAGACTGCCCTCTTGTGGCCAAAAGGGCTTGTAGCATGCAGGACAAAACCAGTCATATTTGATTTATTTATAAGCAATGCAAAGTCTCTGGACTGTGAAGGGGGGAACATTTGGCCATAATGTATTATTATTATTTTGTTATTTGGGACACAATACATTTAAATAATCTTAAACCCTGACAAAATAAAACCTTATTAATGCCATCAAAAAAGAAAAACTAGAAGGACAATTAATCCAAAAGGTCTGTTTATTGACAAAGAAATCCACTAATAGACATTTTTGTTTGGTTCTACTTAATGTAACTGGTCGCTGGTACAACACAGCATAAACTGCAGCTGCATCATCAGGGCCCCCAAAGACAGGGCAGATGGTTAAACAGGGCTCCCTCACCCATATGTAAAGTCATTCAAATGTGTATAACTGTGCGTATATGCTTAGGCAGTGTGCTGCATTTGAATCGAGAAATTATTCTGAGAAGAAAGTGACAAAGGTTTTTACTGAGGTGAACCAAAGTTCCTTGAAGCCAGGAGAGGAAGTAGGGTATAGTTTTACTGGAAACCATAATGTACAAGGCAGATTGTGTGTGCCTGTGATTTCTTTTTACATAAACTGTTTTGATGAGCTGCTCATCATATTATAAGTCAATACTCTTCATGAATAATACATATATACATATATACATATACTCTTCATGAATAAAAGTGTTTGTAACGATACGTTATTTGTAGAAAGAGAAATATCAGAAAGGTTGACATCTCATGCGTGCATGATATAGCCTATACGTCCAGCAGAGGGCAGAGTACTGTGTGAAAACGAAGGTGCTGTGGTACGTATAGAAGTAATTATGCAATGCACTACTGTCAAGAACTCAGAAACACACTGAGTTAGTAGTAATTAATATTATTAAACACTTATTCTTTATTTATATTTAATAATTAAAGGAAGGGGTAATGTCTGGTCCGGTGGTCATTTTTGAAAAATAAATCCCGATGGGAGGAAAAGGTTCTTGTTTCTTCCTGAAGGGATTTATTTTACGACAATGACCGACGGACTATAGCCTACATTATCCCGCTAACTATACAGTTACTTGGCAAAACGATAGATAGAAAACATTCCTCCAAAATACCTATTTTTAATGATTTTGTGCCCGCGTTTTCCGGTAAGAAATAATCACTGCTATTTCATCCGATAAAAAAAAACAAAACACTTAAACTCAGTTGGCATTAAGTCTAGGAGAAATTGCTGAAGGCTATACGTTTTTCATTATTTAAACCCACGGGTTTTGGATTTTTAACTGCGGTGTCGCGAAAATTAGTTACGTAAACGTCCAAACAAGACCCGGACAGGTGACTGTTTTTTGCTTCTGTATGAGTCACTGTGATAACAACAACGGCCACAGTGGTTAACATCAGCACAAAAACTGAACATGGAATAAAAAGCACAGGGAGGTTTTTTACCTGATATGCACAGGCTTCACGCGGATATGTGTGTTTGCATGAAGCTACTTCTGGATCCTCACAATCCATCAACTAGCACATGTAGGATATCTTGAAAAAGCAGTTAATGCAACAGCTGTTAAAATATTTGCCCAACGACCCGATTTGCTGTCTGTCACGGGTTGAATCCGATACTCGTTACATTTTAGAAACAGCTACACAGATGCCAAAGTAGCCCAGACGGAATAGTTGTTGTTTTTTTAACGTTTTTTTTGTTCTGCAAAACTAACAAGTGAAGTTACAAACAAAAGAACCAAAACCGGATAAAAAGAAATTGGATGAAGATAGGAAGCGCACCGAAAACTTCGATGGCCACATGACACGGGCTGTCCTGGTTGGAAATGTGATTATTTTAAACCAAAACTATAAGTTAAGGGATATTAACTTGTTTTGATACCAAAAACACAATTTTGTAAAACATCTTGTATTACTATAAGAAACAGTGTCTTTAGCGCGTTGTATGCCTCTGTGCCTAAACTCCAATTGGTTTTGGTTTTTGTGAAGGCGTGAACCACTGTGTATTATAACGGCCACAGTGATACAAGCCATTACAAAATCCTGCCATGTATTTAAAACACTTCTCTGAGGACATTAACGTCAATGAAACGTATAGTAAAAAGAGAAAACAAGTAAATTCACTTACACACCGAAGGACATGACACGATGGTAGTCAAATAGAGATTCCATAATTTAGAGTTATTTCTGTAATAGTGTGTAATGGTGTGTATATCTATGGGGTGGTCTACAATGTCTCACAAGATGACAAAAACTTTCTGTGATGGATCAATATTTACTGCTGTTGGGCAGTAGGTATACACTACACCTATTTTTCTTCAAAACATGAATCATTTTAAATAGGTTAACAAATGGAATGACTGCAGGTGTCAAGAGCGTTCTCTATGTCTAAGATAGATCGATATTGTGTGTGTGTGTGTGTGTGTGTGTGTGTGTGTGTGTGTGTATCTGTGTGTCTGCCTCTTAATCAATTTACAACAGTCTCAGGGCGCCAAATGTCAAGCACCATTAAGCTCCATTACTTGATCATACATTTAAGTTTAAATTCAAACAGGCGTTGATGATTAATAAGATATTGAACATAGGTCCCAAAAGCTGAGAGAGTATGAGAGAAATCTGGTGATCATTGATGACTGTTATGGAACATTAAGCTACGTTTATTATTATTAATAATAATAATAATAATAATAACACATTTTATTTATAGGGCGCCTTTTAAGAAACCCAAGGTCGCCTTACAACAGTGAATAAAACATAATACAGCAACAACTTCAGTTGGCAGGACCTTTACAGGTTATAGGTTTAGTCTGTTCACATTAAGCGTTTTAGACTTTCCCTGCCATATCGGTTAAGCTGATCCTGGAGAGTTCACTCCGTAATAGTATCTGTTTTGTTTCATTGCCTATACCACCAAAGCTGCCTCTTACCATTGGTTGTTTCATTTCCAGAGGGTGATGGTATCTCTTCACAGAGAGAGTCTTCCAGTATCATGAAACTCCTTCTCCTGAGCAGTACGTGTCTCAGAAATACATTCCACAGATACAGCAAAAACATCAATCCAGTGAAAATGAGAGAACCTTTAAGTGTCAGCAAGTATATATTTCCTGTCCATGTCATAATCTAGTGTTTTTTTTTGCAAAACAACAGCTGCCTTTTCATGGAGAAGTGCCTATAACTGTCTCCAAACATCCTTCATCCTTCCCCTGCCCAGTTAATAGCTGCCTGACATACTCTCACACTCTCTACCCTAAACACTAAATAATGTTTTATGTTCAATTTTGGGTGATGTTATTTTCATTGTGTAAAATCCATCTGTGACAGAAATAGCATTATATGATATTCACACTAGCTTGCATACTCACTCTTCACATGAAAGGGATGTTTTCTGTCTTTGACTGTGGGGCTACTATGATGACAATGATGATTCCCATGATAACTATTACACATGATTTTTTTACTCACACTATTACTATGAACAGTGAAAGGTTGATCAAAATGATGTTGAGTGAAAAATCCATTGGAATCCAATAAGTGCATGGAATTACGGAAAAAGGCCCATATCTTTGAAGGTGGTAGTTAGCCCCAATTTGAATTCCACAAGGTGCTGCAAGGACAAGAATGACCCCTCAGACAGTGAAAGTGGACCAAGGACTAGAATGACCCCTCAGACAGTGAAAGTGGACCAAGGACAAGAATGACCCCTCAGACCGTGAAAGTGGACCAAGAAACAATGTTTTATTTTCATCAGATGAAAGAGACTGGGAGAGCTGTATGTCCATAAGGTGAACTGAATATCAAAAGGAGAATGTGGTGAATGAATCCCAGCTTCTCAGCCAGATATGACGGTGAATCGAATCAGAAAGCACAGAATTAAGACGTTGTGCTGACATAGGATTAATTACAAACTAAGTAAGAAACAAAGTTAAAATAAATGAATAAATACACATGTTTGTAAGGATCCATAACCTTACAACAAGCAGAACTATACAGATGGCACAGAAATAAAGCATGAGCTTACAGTGTTTCTAGTCATGGGTCAACTTCTGTTGATTTTAACTTAGAATATAACATTGCCACCTAAATATCTACAAAACTCTTAAATCAGTTATTCTGATGTAGAAAATATGCCAGTGAAGTGCTGTTCCTGTGTTGTGTCACAGATATGTCAGTGTACTGTAACTGATGTGGGAGGAGGTTTTTGTCACTGAGTTTGTCAGTGTGCTATGGGGGGGGGGGGGCACAGTGATACATCCCATTACAAAAACTACTCTCTGAATAAAACGTCATTGTTGACTCTGCAGAACAGCGCACTTACTGCCAATTCCACACTTTATTCTTTAAACTGCATATTTTAGCTTTAAAAAAAAAAAGATTTGACAGACATTATAATTTCAATGAAATGAAAAGGGGCAACAGTAAAGGTTGAAACAATTGAAGAGTAAGGACGAGACATATTTGTTAGGGATGACTTGATGACACAGAGTGTCTTGATCAGAGAGACAGACGGATTAGTGAATAATCACTGGATTGGGGACTGGGATGTTGATGGAGGTAATCATTACAGGCTAAGTGTTTCTGTGAAGGAATTCCGTACTGTGGGCTTGGGACGTAGTAATATATGTCACGTTTTACCCTAAATAACTAAGGCATACAGACAGACAAACAAACAGTAAATTAATAAATGTCTCCATAACATTACAACAAGCAGAGCAATACAGATGGCAAAGAAATAAAGCATGATCTTACAGTGTTTCTTGTCATGGGTCAACTTCTGTTGATTTCACTTAGAATATTATATTGCCACCTAAATTCACACTAATCTACAAAATAAAAATAAAATAAAATAAAGATAAAAATTTAATTTAATTTAATACCAATATATAAGTTCTAGTGACCCACAAATGCTCACATTTTCATAAAGTGCTGTTCCTCTGATGTGTCACAGATATGGCAGTGTACTGTAACTGATGTGGGAGGAGGTTTTTGTCACTGAGTTTGTCAGTGTGCTATACGGGGGGCACACAGTGATACATCCCATTACAAAAACTACTCTATGAAAAAAACCTCATTGTTGAGCTTGCAGAACAGCGCATTTACTGCCAATTCCACACTTTACTCTTTAAACTCCATATTTTAGCTTTAAAAAAAAAAAGATTTGACAGACATTAAAATTTCAATTAAATGAAAAGGGGCAAAAGTAAAGGTTAAAAACAATTGAAGAGTAAGGACGAGACATATTTGTTAGGGATGACTTTATGACACAGAGGGCCTGATTTACTAACAGGATTGCGCCCGTTTCTGGCGTAAAATAGCGGTCGTAAACATAAAATGGTATTTACTAAGGGGGCGCATTTGAGTAGAGTCGCATATTAACGCTTTGAAGGTGTGTACCTGCAAACAGGTGGGATGGTTCCGAAACGTGGGTGGTAACGTAGGCGTGAAGCGCTATTTAATGGGAGGAGTGCACCTAATGATGTATTGCGTCGTATTTACTAAACTGCCTGGCGAACGCACATCTCTGATTTGCAGGGTAATTCTCCGCCTCATAAAAGCACGTCTTAACCAGGAAGCGCATTTCCACTGAGTCTGAAAACGTTGATATGGCAGCAGCAAGGCGACGACAGAGACAGAGACAGCGAACAGAAATATTTTTTTCAACTCGTATAATTCATATATTCATATATATGAAATTAAACTTTCCGAACATAATTGGAGAAATTGATCGCACCCACATGCAAACAGTCCCACCTTCAATCCACGAACACGTTTACTAAAACAGAAAGCACACATATTCAATGAATGTCCAGGTCATATGTGATGCCAACATGACCATTACTTACGTGGTAGTGGTCTGTCCATGACAGTTTTATCTTCCGGAATAGTGCCATCTATCCATGATTGAGCAACGGTGATTTTGGCTACTTGGTAAATGTATTTGTTTCAGTGGGGATATATTGTAGTGAACCCATGTCCCTTGTAGAACGTATTAATCTCGCCATGTACACATCTATATTGTTATAATAGACAGTTTATGCATTAATGCCACCAATAGCATATTATTTATAGTCGTGTTCTTTTAAACATCTCGCTGTAGGTGATGGCGGGCAAAACAACAATATAACCCATTGAATCAGGTTCAGTGATTGAGTGAACGTGGACCAATATATCTATCTCGCTATATCTATTCGCTGAACCTTAGTTTTTTATTCCTCGAATCTCCATGGTGGCAGTAACTTGCTGGCAAGTTCTCCAGTCTTTTAACGGTGCGCTAAATAATGATTGCCCAGCGCGTATCTGGCTTGATAAATATCACGGAAAATGCGGGGAAACACCGTGCGTTAATGTGCGCCTGGCAAAGTAGCAGATTAAGATGCGTTCGCAAATCAATCTTAGTAAATCAGGCTCTTTAAAGGGCGGAGTAAGCACAGTTTGCCCAGCGCAGATCTGGCTTGATAAATACCACGGAAAATGCGCAAAAACACCGTGCGTTAATATGCGAACGCAGATTAAGCAGCGCTCGCATATTAGTAAATCAGGCCCAGAGTGTCTTGATCAGAGAGACAGACAGATTAGTGAATAATCACTGGATTGGGGACTGGGATGTTTATTGAGGTGATCATTACAGGCTAAGTGTTTCTTTGAAGGAATCCTGTACTGTGGGCTTGGGACGTAGTAATATATGTCATGACTTACCCTAAATAACTAAGGCATACAGACAGACAAACAAACAGGAAATTAATACATTAATAAATGGGTCCATAACATTACAACAAGCAGAGCTATACACATGGCAGAGAAATAAAGCATGATCTTACAGTGTTTCTAGTCATGGGTCAACTTCTGTTGATTTCACTTAGAATATTATATTGCCACCTAAATTCACACTAATCTACAATACTCTTAAATCAGTTATTCTGATGTAGAAAATATGCCAGTGAAGTTTCAGTTTTCAGTTTCAGTTTGTTTATTTGTTGAAGAGGGACAGTGTACATTAATAAACATTAAAATGTAAATACACCCAATTGTAGCCAAAAGGCTAGTTTCCATTGGCAGTCCCCCTGCCAGAGTGTTAATGGCTATCAACTTAAAAAAGGCATTAACTATATGTATACACATATGCATATATATATATACAAACATAGCAATGACAAAATAAAAATTAAATTAAATTAAATTAAATTAAATTATATTATATTATATTATATTATATTATATTATATTATATTATATTATATGAAATGAAATGAAATGAAATGAAATGAAATTAAATTCCAATATATAAGTTCTAGTGACCCACTAATGCTCACATTCTCATAAAGTGCTGTTCCTGTGATGTGCCACAGATATGCCAGTGTACTGTAACTGATGTGGGAGGAGGTTTTTGTCACTGAGTTTGTCAGTGTGCTATACAGTGGGGGCCACAGTGATACATCCCATTACAAAAACTACTCTATGAAAAAAACCTCATTGTTGAGCTTGCAGAACAGCGCACTTACTGCCAATTCCACACTTTACTCTTTAAGCTGCATATTTTAGCTTTAAAAAAAAAAAAAAGATTTGACAGACATTATAATTTCAATGAAATGAAAAGGGGCAACAGTAAAGGTTGAAACAATTGAAGAGTAAGGACAAGACATATTTGTTAGGGATGACTTGATGACACAGAGTGTCTTGATCAGAGAGACAGACAGATTAGTGAACAATCACTGGATTGGGGACTGGGATATTGATGGAGCTGATCATTACAGGCTAAGTGTTTCTGTGAAGGAATCCTGTACTGTGGGCTTGGGACGTAGTAATATATATGCCATGGCTTACCCTAAATAACTAAGGCATACAGACAGACAGACAAACAAACAGGAAATGAATACATTAATACATGGCTCCATAACATTAAAAGCAGAGCTATACAGATGGCAGAGGAATAAAGCATGATCTTACAGTGTTTCTAGTCATGGGTCAACTTCTGTTGATTTCACTTAGAATATTATATTGCCACCTAAATTCACACTAATCTACAATACTCTTAAATCAGTTATTCTGATGTAGAAAATATGCCAGTGAAGTTTCAGTTTTCAGTTTCAGTTTGTTTATTTGTTGAAGAGGAACAGTGTACATTAATAAACATTAAAATGTAAATGCACCCAATTGTAGCCAAAAGGCTAGTTTCCATCGGCAGTCCCCCTGCCAGAGTGATAATGGCTAAACAACTTTAAAAAGGCATTAACTATATACTGTATATACACATATACACTTAACCCCGATCACTGCTCCCGGGCGCTGCTGAAGGCAGCCCACTGCTCCGGGTTAGTGTGTTTCACTGTGTGTATCACTGTGTGTATCACTACCCTGGATGGGTAAAATGCAGAGATAGAATTCAGAGTGTGTGTGTGTCACTATCTCTTCCATTAACATAGTCACTAGTCACTAGGGCTCATTTCTATTTCCATATACAAACATAACAATGACAAAAAATTAAATTAAATTAAATTAAATTAAATTAAATTAAATTAAATTAAATTAAATTAAATTAAATTAAATTAAATTAAATTAAATTAAATTAAATTAAATTAAATTAAATTAAATTAAATTAAATTAAATTAAATTAAATTAAATCAAATACCAATATATAAGTTCTAGTGACCCACTAATGCTCACATTCTCATAAAGAGCTGTTCCTGTGTTGTCACAGATATGCCAGTGCACTGTAACTGATGTGGGAGGAGGTTTTTGTCACTGAGTTTGTCAGTGTGCTATAGTGGGAACCACAGTGATGCATCCCATAACAAAAACTACTCTCTGAATAAAACCTCATTGTTGAGCTTGCAGAACAGCGCAATTACTGCCAATTCCACACTTTACTCTTTAAACTGCATATTTTAGCTTTTAAAAAATGGCAAAAAATAAAATAAAATTAAATTAAATTAAATTAAATTAAATTGAATCGAATTGAATTGAATTGAATTGAATTGAATAAAACAAAATTTAATTAAATACCAATTTATACGTTCTAGTGACCCACTAATGCTCACATTCTCATAAAGAGCTGTTCCTGTGATGTGTCACAGATATGCCAGTGTACTGTAACTGATGTGGGAGGAGGTTTTTGTCACTGAGTTTGTCAGTGTGCTATAGTGGGAACCACAGTGATGCATCCCATAACAAAAACTGCTCTATGAAAAAAACCTCACTGTTGACTTTGCAGAACAGCACACTCATTGCAGATTCCACACTTTACTCTTTAAACTGTATACTTTTAGCTTTCCAAATCTAACAGATTTGACAGACATCATACTCATAGTCAGACAATCAGTGAACTGGCTTGGGGCCTGTGATGTTGATGGAGCTGATCATTACAGGCTACGTGTTTCTATGAAGCAATCCTCTACTATGAGCTTGGGCTGCAGTTGTATCTGACATGACAAAACTTCTAGAATGCTCTGAGCTCTAACTATTTTGCAGGCTGGCCTTACCGTGTTATACAAAAAAAAAAATGTGCCTGTAGATTATACACTCTTTTAGAAAAAATGTACATATTGAAAGAAAATTTCTTAACTAACATGGAAAATAAATAACAAAGGTATAAAGACAGACAGAACAATAGATAGATAAATAGATAGATTGATAGACCATACCCAACAGGGAGATATGACATGGCAGTGTTTGTAGGTCTAAACTTTTTTTAAATTGGCCTATACTGATTCAGTGCAAGGTCTTTAGATTAGTAGTCAAATTGTTTCCTTTTATCATAGTTTTTTGTTTAATTAGAAAAGCTGTTAGATGGGTATAGCAAAAATGACACAGCAGTCTCTTGTAAATAGTGTAGAGGGCAAAACCTCCTGTTATGCTAGCTGATTTCAACAGTGGATTTGTTTACCTATATGCCAAACAGGTAAATAGTAATAATTGTGTAAAATGATGATGATGGGTAATGGGCCCTGCACCTCATTGACAAATGTGACTATGTAAAAGTCAACATCATCGCAAGATGTTTTGATGAACACAAAATTAACAGTCAATACCATATGGTCAGGTTTTATTATATGATTGCATGTTGTTAGTGTGATTGCTCAAGCACACAACATTGCGAAATAAGCAAGCAAGCATACTATCTCGATAAGTTATGTTCGTGTGCTTCGCTGTTTTATGCTAAGTTTTACTGGTGTGCAATCGCTGCTACTTCACCTGACACAACCACTGACACTCAGTTGAGATGCAGAGGTAGGGCACATTTTGGAAGGCTACACGTTTGTCATTAGCCTATTTAACATAAGCATAACAGAAAAGATTAAACACAAGGCCAGAAATGCCTTCCTGAATGCAAAATGTTTTAAATCCAGCTTTAAAGGAGTCCAGCGACTGCCTTGCCCGTGTTAACTCACACAGATATACACAACGTCCATCTTGAAGGCTCGCTGCCAGTTTTTGTCGAGATGAAAATCATTGTGCAACAGCAACCACCACAGTGCTACAGACCTTGACAAAAATCCTCAATGTCTGTATGGAGTCAACTTAAGCCTTGCGCCAACTGTCAGTGTCAAGATTGCGAAATTGTCCCTTTTCACTCAGACTATCAAACCACATGAAAATAAAGTAGGTTTGTAATTCTCTGGGAAAATCTTTCCTGCAAAGAGAATTTCTGTGCGAGTCTTTATTAGTGTGTTTTACTATTTTGTCTATCACCGTGTATCACACAATTACAAAAACCTCCTGTGGTTGTATCTGCTTATTGGCATCTATATATTACAGGGAAATATCGATGCATTATTGCCAACCATTATGAATCCAAATGTAAATGAATTCTAAAGACCTAACCTAAAGGTCTTACACATGTATTTTATATACTATTTTTAATGACATTATGGATGAACACATTATAATTAATATACTTAACATCTTTTAGATCCTACGTCTCTCGTAGAGGAGATTTGACAGAAGATTGATTTTCATTCACAGAGTCACTAGTAAATAATAGCATAGAAGAAAAATCCAGTATACCCACAGCAATCTGGCTTATCAATACAAATAGCTAATATGTTATGTGAACAAAGTAATTAAAATATATGTGTATAAAAAAGGAGTACCTCTGACTGATTGTTGGACAGAGGGAGGAGTTTTTGTGCTTGGTTGTACCACTGTGTGGGGGCAGCCACAGTGACACAGGCCATAACAAAAACCTAGGCACCAAACAGTATACAGCTGGGATGCTTATATTACGTTACCCATACATAACAATCATTTCAGACCTCAAGACTACTACTCATACTATTAGGTGTGTACATGAATGTATCACGTTACTCACAATTTTTTTAAACTAGATTTAGACAAATCTTCATTCCGGCATAACTGCATTGAGGGTGTAGGAATCAGGTGCAAAGACCTCCTACATAAATAAAATTGAATTGAATTGAATTGAATTGAATTGGATATAGTGTTTCATCTGTGTTCTGGTAGTCTGGAATATCTAAAAGGAAGAAGAAACATTCTTTCACTTTCTGCCTGAGGCAAAGACTGTATTCAGCTTTGTTTTTAATCTTTTAAAATACATATTCGAAATGTTTAATAGAGATTAAACATATCAGGATTCATTTAATTAACTGGGCTTTGCTCAAGGTTTCTTCCTGTTAAAATGAATTGTATCCATGCCACCATGGCTTAGATCTCTAGGGGATTCAGGAAAGGTTCCGTAAGGCTCTTTGAAACTATTTAGTTGATGGCACTATATCCAATTCAATTCAATTCAATTCAATTCAATTCAATTCAATTCAATTCAATTCAATTCAATTCAATTCAATTCAATTCAATTCAATTCAATTCAATTCAATTCAATTCAATTCAATTCAATTCAATTTTATTTATGTAGCGTCAAAAACAATACCATTGTCTCAAGGTGCTTTACAGAGCCCAGGGCCTGGACCTCCTTAGAGCAAGCACATACATGTGGGGTAATGTGTGGTAAATGTACACAATGCATACAAATATAACATGGTATATACATGATACATACAACATTGACAGAGGATAGGGTTGGGAGAGAGCATTAAAGTATTGTAGAACAACTCAGTGGGTATACAGTGTGCTTGTAAGGTCACTATTACAAGAGTAAGTAGAGTAGTGTATGGGGTAGAATAAGTGCATGACAATATGGTGGGGTTGGGTGGGTGTAGGCCGGGGGTTTATGCAAGTAGACGTGGAGAGACTACAGCAGCATCCCACAATGATGGTACGGAAGCAACACAACTCCCTTTGGGACCATGTTGCAGTGCATCTGCAGGTGGCCTTGTGGACATGTTCTCATGGGCAGTTTTCTGCTTCTGTTCAGGGGTTGTTAAAGCAGCACAACAGATCAATAGCTATTCGCTAAAGGTATGCTAGCTAAAACTAACAAAATCTTTTGAAATGTGCTGACTTTGACATTATGACAAACTAGTTACTCAATGACTGTCCTTACACAGTCAAACATCAAGCAAGTGCAACACAAGACTAAGCAAGACGGCAAATAAGCTACTTACTAGATCGGCAGAAAGTAAACAAGTCAGGTCGGCGGGCTGCGGCAGGCAAAACTACAGAACGCAGTTATATGCCTATGGACCCTGCTATGCCAATGGCACGGACGCGATTCTCCATATTAAAAGTCATTGTAGCGCCCACATTTTTTTTAAGCTGTTATTTTAAGGTTAAACTGCTTATCCTAACCCTAATCCTGAAGCATAATTGTTGCATAATGGGGCTTTAACATTGATGGGCCATAGGTTCTTGGGTTGCTCTTTTTAGGTAGCCTGCGCACGTTTACATACAGGTGCACAGGCATGTTGCATAGGGAGTGTTTTTTTAATCGCACACAGTGATACATGCCATAGCGAGATCCGTCGAAAAGGCTGTATCTTCAGACGATGTGTTAAGATGAAATTAAAGCTTCTCAACGCGTGAAAATTAAGAGAGAATTACTGTTTAGAAAGCATCTCTGTCATACTACAGCTAGTGGTTTGAGGCCCCACAGGGTTGAACATGTAATCATTCTTGTTCCAGAGACACTACAGTAGGGTGTTTTTTTATGTAATACACTCTAATACCGAGGACCTAAGAGGATTTCCTCTAACCCAGGTGTTTCCTGAACGTACACTGCAAAAAATGCTTTTCTAACCTAGTGTTATTACTCTTATATTGAGATGAAAAATCTAGTTGGTCTTGTTTCTAGCTAAATTGTACTTACCTAGTGCTTTCTTGGTAAGGTTATTTTTACCTATTTCAAGCAAATATTACTTATTTTAAGAAATCTTAACAAGCCAAATTTGCTTGTTTTAAGCAAAATCCTGCTTAAATATGTAATTATTTGTCTTAAATCTAGAGGGGCATTTTTTGCAGTGTATGGCCTAAGCAGGGCACACAGAGTTGGATGCCTGCTGAATACAAGTGTCACCAAGCTAGTGTGCTAGTGTGCTAGTACGGCGCTTTGTTGCACACTTAATATTTATATATATTTTATGCTATTCCTACCGTTTTTTAGATATGCAATATTGTTGGGTTATATGTTGTTGTTCTGTTATATGTTGTCCCTCGTCGCACCAACAGGAGAAGCACTCCAAATTTCGTTGTATGTAAATACAATGACAATTAAGGCTTTTCTATTTCTTTTTCTCTAGATACGCTTTGCATATTCAGCTTGCTTTTTGTAGATGCAGTGTTTTTTTTTTTAATTATTATTTCTCACCTGAACCAGCATCTTAAATGTGAATTTAAAATCTTTGTGCTAGCAATACAATATGTATCTAATATAACACGAAGAAACACTTAACCACTATTTGAGTTGTGATATTAAGGTGTAATATTGTGAATCAATTTAATCAGTGAATCAAATTAAACTTTGTTACTTTTTAGAATCCTTAAGCTTACTGTCCACATGAATGGGGAAATGAATGCCCTGGGTGGAGGTAAGGTCCAGTGCTCTGTAATCAGACCCAAAAATATAATAATAATAATAACAATTCATTTTATTTTTAACGTACTTTTCATTATCAGGAATCTCAGAGTGCCTACATATTAGAAACTAACTGTAGTAATACAATAAAATAAAAAAATTGTATTATCAGTATATCAGAATGGTCTTGCTGCAAGGACATTTCCAGATGGAGGGGCAAGTATCCTGCCTGCCATTTTAGACGCTTTCATTAACCTGACCCACACAAATCGAAATACATATAACAGAGACAAAGAATGTGATTTCAGACATTGTTTTAACGGTGCAGTGACTCGTTTGCAATGGCAGCTATAGGGTGACTGAAAATTAACTTCCAGAACTCCTTTAAATTAAACATATAACTTCCAGAGCTCCTTTAAATTATCAGAATATATATTTCCACCATGGGTACATTTACCCCCAAGCAGCCATGAAGTAAATTGTGACCAAATAACACACTGCTGTGGTTTGCCTGTTTCGTAATAAGGAAGTAGGAACGTGTGTGGTGTGTGTGTGTGTGTGTGTGTGTGTGTGTGTGTGTGTGTGTGTGTGTGTGTGTGTGTGTGTGCGGATCCTTGGCCGTCTTGACTGTCTGCAGGTGTTTCCTGATTTCTGTAAACGGTCCACAGTCTCAAAGTCAACAAAGGACTTAAGAGACAGACTATGTGCTATGAGAGAAGGCCTTTCAGAAATATGACTGGAAATTGACAAGAATAAATTACAAACATATTGCATAGGATAATAATAATCATAACAAGAATGGGAGCATTCAGAGAATGCAAACCTCCGCCTTGTGACCTTGACCTTTGACCTTGACATCTGAAAATCTAATCAATTATTGCCATTATATTACCCAATCTCCCCACAAAGTTTGATGGAAATCGGTCCATGCGTTTCTGCGTAATCCTGCCAACAAACAAACAAACATACAGGGGCGAAAACATAACCTCCTGGCGGAGGTAATAATAATAGCTGTCACAGTTATGATTATGATGGCAATTCTAATGGTTATGTCAGGTAAACTGGCACCTTGAGAGCTTAATACAGACAGGACTAAACGTTACATTTTCGTAATTATTGGTGGTGGTCACATCTTGGATGTGGGCAAGATATTCATCATTCAACCATTCAAGCAGGCCTAGCAAAGCCACCATCAGGGTGGGTGAAACTCAGTGCTGATGGTTACAGTGACAGTGATGATGAGTGGCTGTGAGAAAAGGTGTATGCTAGCGATAATGACTGTGTCGTGTGTGTGTGTGTGTGTCTGTGTGTGTGTCTGTGTCTGTGTGTGTGTCTGCGTCTGCGTCTGCGTCTGCGGCTGCGGCTGCGGCTGCGGCTGCGGCTGCGGCTGCGGCTGCGGCTGCGTCTGCGGCTGCGGCTGCGTCTGCGGCTGCGGCTGCGGCTGCGTCTGCGTCTGCGTCTGCGTCTGTGGCTGTGTCTGTGGCTGTGTCTGTGTGTGTGGCTGTCTCTGTGGCTGTGGCTGCGTCTGCGTCTGCGTCTGTGGCTGTGGCTGTGGCTGTGGCTGTAGCCACATGGCTTCTCCTTATGCTGGCCAGGTCCCCACCAGACAATACAATACAGCTATACAATTAATACAGGGGAGGAGTAGGTCTCATGAATCAATATAACACGGGGTGTCTGCAAACAGATGCCATGAGGCTGCATCCAAAATTACAAAATGAACCTGTATTTGTCTCTTTGATGTGTAATATGTCTTGTGTTTTTTTTTGTTTTTAACTTGTTTTACTTAAGCTGAGTATTCATAGTGTAAATTTGTATAGTTATATTGTATATATTTGCATTGTTTTTGTTTTTTTAATTTTCAATAGCACTAAAGTCTGAGAGCTGCCACCTCAATTTCGTTGCACTTGTGCAATGACAAATAAATATATTCTATTCTATTCTATTCTATTCTATTCTATTCTATTCTATTCTATTCTATTCTATTCTATTCTACTCATCCACATGAAAGACAAACTACATCAGTATGCATTGTCTTGTGGCTTTGTGCCCTGGTTGCTTCGTCAATGTTCATAGTACTTGGATTTGATTAAATGATGAAAGAGTAAGTTGCACTGCCAAGACTATATTGTTTAGTATGTTTGTGTATAGTTACATCTCAGCATTTGTTGTTTTGGTTTTGTAATGTGTAACATTTTCTTTGTGAAAAAAAGGTCAAAACCATCTTGCTCAACGTGTCTAGAAGTGGAAGGCTAGGACTGAGGCCCTGACCTCAAGCATGGTAAATCTGAACTGTCCAATATGTCTTTCAGTTCTTATATGAATGTATGAGTCTATCAAGCCCAGTTTATATAGATCCCAATAGATGAGCATGGTGTTTTCCGGTACTTCCCTTGTTGTACAACAGCACAGCTGTACAAGAGTCAGCGTGTGTGTGTGTGCAGTGGCGCAAAAAGTGGGTATGCGCTGTATGCGGCGCATAGAGGCGCCGCACCATGGGAGCGCCAAAGCGATGGTAAAAAAAAAAAAAATGTTTGGGGTATTTTCTATATGTAGCTGCTTTTGTGCGTTTCTAAATCCTTTCTGCATTTCCCTTAATTGTATAACATTTTAGAGGACTAAACAGACTAGAGTAGGCGCCTTATCTCTTAAGATTCCATAATAGAATTTTTACATAGAAGAGGGAGCGTGAGTCCCTGACCGCTAAACACACAAGCAGTTAGAACTAGGCTACGAGTAGTGAGTTGGTTGGATGGAAGATGGATAAAGCAAAAAAGCTGTTGGGAGCTTTGGGAACAAAAAAAGAAAGAGGGAAAAGGAGAAGACATGTCAGGGGATGCGACAGCAATTAAATAAGTGGATGGTGAAAGGCAACAGGTAGGTTTTAAGGTGACTTTACGTTTGTGCTTGAAGGCTTGCAAATAATGTTAACAGACTAGCTAGCAGGCTAGCTAGCGTTTGCTAACATAGAAATGTAGCAGCCAAATGGGGGTTTATGGCTAGCTTAAGCCTCATCAGTTAGGCTGATGATAGCTACATTTAGATTTTGGTTAAACCCCTACTGTACCAATCCCATGTATGACACATCTCAATTTTATTAAGGCAAAAATAACAACTGGTAAATATAAGGTGGCAGACGGGCTCTGGTAGCATTCACAGTAACTTACAAGAAGCTGGAAACGTAACTCTGGTTACCATGGTTACCATTAGCTGTTCATGTTAGCTGTGCTGTCAAACATACAGGCTATCTGTTGGCATGATGCAACTAGATGAATGGGCAAGTGCAAAGGCACGGCGTGTTATTATTTAGTAGCAACTAAAGAGCACTCTAGAATATTTTGGTAGCAGCATTGTTACACATCATCACCTTTAAAGATCTTTATTTGCAGGCTTACTCTTGCGTTTTAAGGCATTATGTTGCAATGGTTATCATTATAATGTTAATGTTTGCAACTGTTTATTATTTACTAATATATATATATTTGTGTGTGTGTGTGTGTGTACAGTATATACTGTATGCACCATAGCGTACCATTACCATTATGGTAGGCATGCAGTGACTGATATACTTTAAAATAAAGCTTTATTATTTAAAGCCCGTACATGATGTCTGGCACACTTATTTATTTATTTGTTTAAGAAAAGAAAAAAAAACGTGTGTGGGGGGGGGGGGCAAAATTGTTGCTGCATACCCCCCTGACACTGGGCAGTTGCACCCCTGTGTGTGTGTGTGTGTGTGTTTGTGTGTGTGTCTGTGTGTCTGTGTGTGTGTGTGTGTGTGTGTGTGTGTGTGTGTGTGTGTGTGTGTGTGTGTGTGTGTGTGTGTGTGTGTGTGTGTGTGTGTGTGTGTGTGTGTGTGTGTGTGTGTGTGTGTGCGTTAACTTAACCTTATGATATAAAATCATAAAATTAAATAAAATCTTTCCCTTAGCCTATAGGGTCACTGAAAGTTATCCACGTGTCACACATCCACTGCTCTTTCAGTAATGAAGCATAATGTATATGTGGAAAGGTAGTGTTTATAGTGCTCCTTTATGGACGCTTGAAACCACTGAACCTAAAGACAGGGGGTAACACAACTCAACCACAAATAAACATTAAAGTAAAGCCAGTTTACAAAATGGATTACTTGAAAATAGCTAGCCATTGCAGTGATGCATTTTAAGATACATCACGGAAATGACTAAAGAGAACAAGGAATGTTGTGTCCCACAGTTGCAAAACAGTATGTGTGTGTAAAACAAATATCATCATCATATAATCAACTGCATATGGACTTCTCAACCCTCATGCCCTTCTTCTGACTGATCATTGCTATCAAGATTTCACATTGTAAAATATGCAGAAATATTGCTTATTTAGCTCAGCTGGATAACTATCATCATCCACTGCAGATCATCTCCCTGAATCATATCACAAATATTAATATTTGATAACTGGAAACACTGTCATGGATTTTCCTGAATAATGGGGAGGATTAATGTTAAGATCTGTCCAATAGGCTTGTTTCCTCCTCCTACTAGGTCCAATATATGATAACCCGAAGGAAGCCAGCAGTCAGAGCTGTTCCTTTTTTTTCGTTTTTGCTCCAAGAGATAGCCAGATCGAACACTGTGACGGGTATTTCGACTACTGGGGGAAAGGAACTCAAGTAACGGTGTCTGCTGGTAAGTGTCTAATCAATCAATCAATCCATATCCATCAGATTGCGCCAGTTGCGGTGGTTTATTAACCTAATAACAGTGCGAGTTTTTGTATGAAGACCCAATTAGTTGTCTCACAGTGATAACTACTTCGATTACTGGGGGAAAGGAACTCAAGTAACGGTGTCTGCTGGTAAGTGTCCAATTAATCGATATCAATTGATCGATATAGATTGCGCCAGTTGCGGTGGTTTATTAACCTAATAGCAGTGCGAGTTTCTGTATGAAGATCCAATTAGTTGTCTCACAGTGATGACTACTTCGATTACTGGGGGAAAGGAACTCAAGTAACGGTGTCTGCTGGTAAGTGTCTAATCAATCGATATCAATCGATTGATATAGATTGCGCCAGTTGTGGTGGTTTATTAACCTAATAACAGTGCGAGTTTCTGTATGAAGAGCCAATTAGTTGTCTCACAGTGATAACTACTACTTCGATTACTGGGGGAAAGGAACTCAAGTGACTGTCTCAGCAGGTAGGTATTCACATTTTCCGATGCAAAAATGAAATGACTAATTACATCAATTATACCAACAACGAATAACATTAAGGAATACGCGATATATGAAATTTTTATTCTTATTCGCAGTAGGTCCATGTTCAAACAAATAAGGCGAGGGGAGACCAATAATTTCTTTCTTAACTAAGACGTCCGACGTTTTCTGACGATACGCTTGATAAATATGGTTAAAATAGAAGTAGAAGTTTGTGTACAGTGAATGTCACTTGGTTAGCCACAGTGACGGTGCATTCGATTACTGGGGGAAAGGCACAGCAGTTACAGTTTCAACTGGTGAGGAAAAAGTCTATTTAACCATCTAACAATTTTTTTTCTCGTGAAATATTTTTTTAAGAACCAGATGATTAGATTACTTTTGTCAGAAGATTAGGTCAAACCCAAAAATTGCAATTAAACACGAGTAAGACAGTAGGCCTACTCTAATGGAATGTGTGAGAATGTCATCCGATTTCTTAGGCTAAGATATTGCATAGAAGTGATACAAATTAAGATTTTAGCAACGGTAGGTTACATCGGCTTGGAATGTGACATTTGCCTTACTAGTTTTTGTCCGGTGCTTCTGTTACATATTTTCAATGTGACAACGGTTTTGACTACTGGGGTAAAGGCACCTCAGTGACCGTCTCAGAAGGTGAGACAGACTGTTATCTACTCGCTTTTTTCTAAATTTGGATGAACATAAAAGAGGCAAACGCAACACTGATCACCTTTACCACTGTCTTTGAAATTAAATGCCAGAATATCTAAGGGTAGCTTGGTTTGACTAATTCGAAGATTCCAAATATCCAAAAGCCTATTTGAAACTAAATTATAACTAAATTATGACTAAATTATTATTTAGTTCATATCGTATGAAATATGGATCTAAACACCGGTGAAATCGATCCGGTCACAGTTTTTGCAAGGCAAACATGCGAATAATTCTCACTGTGACTACGCTTTTGACTACTGGGGAAAGGGAACAATGGTCACCGTTTCAACTGGTAAGAACTGCGAATCTGATCACCAAGCCAAGCAATTTACAATCCGTTGTGTAGAAATGTTTTTTTTTGGATTTGATTTTGGATTGTTTAATGTTTCGAAAATATGTGAACGTAATATGCAGTCGTGACTAAGTTATATAGCCAAAGGAATATAATACAATTGTAATATGAAGTATAAAACTGTTAAGAAATTAACGCTGGCAAAGAGATTTTGTCTTACTTGGTTGGTTTAATAAGTTCTGTGCAACTGGGCATTTGATTACTGGGGCCAAGGCACTATTGTTACTGTCACAGGCGGTAAGTTGCGTGTTCGTACGGAGAAATCGGAGGTAATAATTTATTTAATGTAGAGTGTTAATTTGTTTCTTTATCTGTTTTTTTTGTGTGTGTGTGTGTGTTTATAAGGAGGCTCATCGGTACCGGCGTCCCTCTTCGGACTTTCGCAGTGTGGCTCTGGCTCAGACGGACTCGTCACCCTTGGTTGCATGACGGGGGGATTCTCTCCAGCAAACTCCCTGAAGTATAAGTGGAAAGATGACCAAGGCAAAGACCTCTCTGACTTCATACAGTACCCGGATGTCCAAAAAGATGGAAAATATTCCAAAATCAGCCAGATTAGTGTCCCGCTGGCAGACTGGGCAGCACGGAAATCGTTCACTTGTGAATTGGATTATCCTGGCAGCAACCAGAAGCTGATTATAACTAAACCAGGTAAGGGCTCATCCTGCTTCATATTATTGAGACATTGCAATGTCACAGGAGTGTTTAACCATATGATTTCTTACGTTTACTTCGTTATATAATTAAATACAATTTTTCAAAGATTAGAAACTCAACCAAATTGCACTGGCCATTTGTGTAAAACTAGGCCTACACAATGACTAATGATGTGCGCTGGCAGTAGACCGGTTTTAAAATATGGAAGCAAAATTCATCAGTTACGTTTGTATTTTGATCTGGAATTACAGTCCTATTTCTTACAGGCACATGTTTACCTCATTTACATCGAAAGATTTGGATTAACTTTATTACTAAGGGTCGATATAGGCTACTCAATATTCAATTAACTTAATTTATGAATTAGTACAATGTAACTGATATGTCAGAATATTGATTTTTAAAAATGCACCTTGAGTCTAGATTGAGAATTTAAGAGAAGAGTCTTTGTAAATAATAATAAGTAATAATATAATCTGTTTATACATTGGTATTATTTGTAACTTACTAAAGTGCAGTTTAATAAGGACACTGGGTATATCATGCTATGTCACATCTTATCGGTTGGCATCCTGCTCGCTTATTGTTATTATTTATTATTATTATTATTATTATTATTATTATTATTATTATTATTATTATCTAGTCTAGACAAGATATAAATTCATTACCCATAAATTATTATTCTCAAGAGATTACTAGTCTACATCATGACTTTAACTAGGCTACATCATCTAGATGTTCAATTCCATTCAGTGGTGTCATTTGAATGCCAAACATGCCTGAAATGTATTAATACAACTTCAACGCTCATGCCAGGTGTTTCTCATTCAATTTAACTGAATATCATATGAAACATCTCAATACGAAGAAACTGGAAATAATATTTTCTTAATATAATATAATAATTTTCTTCAGAAAAAGTCACACTGATTTTGCTATGTAAGTCACAGATACAAATCATTAGAGACTGTGCCTTTATCTGGATGTGCCTCATTAAAGTAAAATAGTATGGATGTCTATTTCTTTGTAAATATTATGATTGATTAATACAACAGGACAATGGTGAATTTTCATATGCCAGCCACAGAGGACATGGAAATGGTACCATGTATGTATGCTAACTAGGGTTATGCATAAAGCACTGTCACTGGGCCATTGTAACATTAGCCCTGGCAGCTGGCCTTAAGACAATATATCAGATCAGATCAGATCAATATATCAGATCAGATCAGATCAATATATCAGATCATATATCAGTGTGCTGTTGCTCATCGTTATTCAGTTTCTTTCTTACGGAAGCTGACGTAATCTAAAATGTGGTTAGGTTGCTCATCGTTATTCAGTTTCTTTCTTATGGAAGCTGACGTAATCTAAAATGTGGTTAGATCGCTCATCGTTATTCAGTTTCTTTCTTATGGAAGCTGACGTAATCTAAAATGTGGTTAGGTCGCTCATCGTTATTCAGTTTATTTCTTACGGAAGCTGACGTAATCTAAAATGTGGTTAGGTTTCTCATCGTTATTCAGTTTCTTTCTTATGGAAGCTGACGTAATCTAAAATGTGGTTAGGTCGCTCATCGTTATTCAGTTTCTTTCTTATGGAAGCTGACGTAATCTAAAATGTGGTTAGGTCGCTCATCGTTATTCAGTTTCTTTCTTATGGAAGCTGACGTAATCTAAAATGTGGTTAGGTCGCTCATCGTTATTCAGTTTCTTTCTTATGGAAGCTGACGTAATTTAAAATGTGGTTAGGTCGCTCATCGTTATTCAGTTTCTTACGCTTAGCTCTCAAATGGAACTCCTGGATTCTGACCTTTAATCTAAAATGTGGTTAGGTATGCATCACGACTTGTCCAAACACTTGACCTCTTTTTTATTTATTTTTTTAAGGTTACTTTAATTTTAATAATGCATAACAAAAAAAGTACAATATAATGCAGTACAATATAATCAGGATTTACATTTACTTCATATTAACATGTTACCGTAACCGTTTTTAGAGTGACCCTGAATCCCTATAGCACCACATTTAAAGTGTAACATTAAACACATGAGACGCGACAGACGAACAAACGGAGAGACAGATAAACACTTGACCTCTTAATATCTGCTTGCTTTGAAGTGCATCATCTCTGACTGTCATTGTCCATATTCCTCTCTAACTCTACCTCCTTTATTACCACTGGCTTCTGGATGGTTTTTTTGTTTTCTTACTCTGTTGTCGGTTGATAATTGAAACGGAGGACTCTCACATGAGCCAAGCCCTCAGAGCAGTGGTTCTTAACCTGGGTTCGATCGAACCCCAGGGGTTCGTTGGGTCACTCTCAGGACTTCGGCTGGGGTCAAGACACACACAGTACAGCCCGGTTCACACTAGCAATGTCGGGCCGTTTTTATACATACCTACGTTTCGAAGAAATCATATTTTATTTTTCAAATTACGAAGGGTTCGGTGAATGCACTGATGAAGCTTGCAGGGTTCAGTACCTCCAATAAGGTTAAGAACCACTGCCTTAAAGCCATGACTTATTTGTCTTTCCTGTTAAATGTTTTGTGAGAATCCTCGGTTTGACTGCTGCCTTAGGCATACCATGGGGCTTGGATATCGCCTGTGTCTCTCTGTGCTGTGCTGTGCTGTGCTGTGCTGTGCTGTGCTTGCGTCAGTGGTAGAGCTGGGATGGCAACCTGAAGTTGTGTAAAAGTTACACTCTTACAAGGGACTTTCTTTGACAACCATGAATTGCCATAGAAAATGTTAAAATGTCAGCATGAAATTGAATATCTTATGAAAAAGAAATTGATCTTGCACACAAACCCTTCATGGCAATAGACTGCATTATTTACCACTCATGAAATATAATAGGCCAATTCACAAGGCAATCAAATTCAGCTTTCTCTTCTGGCTGCCACTTGTACTGAGCATCTGCATAAATTTCTGTTTTTTGTGTCTGTGTGTTTGTTTTGCAGTGGAAGTCCTGCAAAGTCCAAGTCTGTATTTAACGAAACCCACGAGCGAAGAGATAAGTCAAAATAGAACCGCTACCTTTTCCTGCTTTGCTGCTGGCTTTTCTCCGTCTGGGCACAAATTTAAATGGATGAAGAGGGGAGCGGGTGGCGTTGCCGAGCAGGAAATTGCCAGTTGGTACAGCTTTACTTCCACATCGAATGGCACGAACATGGCTACCAGCTACCTGCAAGTCCCAGAGGATGAGTGGACTCACGGCACAGAAATCAAATGCATCTTTGAGCACAAGACCGGAAATAAAGCCAAATCAGTGGAATATCAGCACCAGATGGGTAAGGTTTTATTTGATCAAATGCATGTTTATATTATTTTACAGTAACCAGTAGCCAGTGAAGTAGATCAGTGAAAGTAGCGTACAAGTAGAATAGACAGCCAATGTTTGTAATGTTATCACCTAATGAAGTCGTAATAATAATTTTATTATTATTCTATTACTAAATATATCAGTAATAATGATTGTAATTCTATCATCATTTAGCCTACAACCTATGATTTAGATTAAGTGTAGGTGGGCTACAATATACACTATATAACTTTTTTTAAGATGTTAATTGTACATGAATGATTAGTGGGGGGAAGCTCTTAATGTTGTTAATTGTCTGCTCACAGGTGGTTGCGCAAATGCTGATGTGAAAGTTGAAATCATAGGTCCCTCTGACAAGGATATTCTTTATAAAAAGGAGGGCTGGGTTCAGTGCAAGTACACCGGCAAAGACCTTAAAGGTCTTAATACAGACCAGGTACAATGGGAGAAAGATAGAGAAAAAGCCGTGTGGAACAAGCAAACGGGCCTTGTGGTAGAATCTGACAGCATCACCATCAAGCTTAAAATCAAATTTGAAGAATGGCAGAATGGTACAAAGTTCACCTGTCATATCCCTCATGAGGAGATTCCTGATGGATTAAAAAAGGAATACAAACGAGAAACGGGTAAGTTGAACATCTGCTCTTTGCACTATGTTATTTCATTATGTGATTGCTGGACAGTGTGCCTCACCTGTACATCCCCCTTATTCAATTTAAACAATCAGATTGAATCAGAACCTGATTTCAATTTAAACGATCAGATTGAATCAGAACCTGATTTAAATTTCAACATCAGATTGAATCAGAACCTGATTTCAATTTAAACATCAGATTGAATCAGAACCTGATTTCAATTTTGGGGAGGTTTTGCCGGTAGACAGGCATGTTCAGATTAGGCACCATGGCTGATCGCACGCAAGGACTAACATGGTTCTCCCGTTTTCAGGAGGAGCGCATGTTAAGCCCTCAGTCTTCCTAATGCCACCCCCAGAGCATGAGGGCAGCCCATACATGACCCTAACTTGCTATGCCAAAGATTTCTACCCCAAGGAGGTGTTTGTGTCTTGGCTTGCTGATGATGAGCCAGTGGAAGATGAGCCAGAGAGAGATAAGTACACATCGAACACCACCAGTGTAATAGATGCTGGCAATGGCTCTTACTCGGTGTACAGCCACCTGACCGTTAGTCAGGAGGACTGGCAGACGGTGGTGTTCAGCTGTGTTGTGTACCACGAGGCCAGTCAGGCCAGTAAGGGCAGGGTCCAAATGATCTCCAGGTCCATTGATCTGGCTACCGGGAAGCGCAACATAGTCAGTGTCAGCATGAATGCCCCACAGTGCAAGTGATCTGTCAATGCGTTTGTGTGTGTGTGTGTGTGTGTGTGTTTTGTGTGTGTCTGCGCGTAGGTGTCACTCTTGTGTTCTTGCGTGCTTGATTCCACGTGTATTAAAAGGATGTTTGTGATTGTTGTGTTTTAATGTGTGCTTCCCATTTGCTTGTGTGTGCTGTTCCCCCTCGTTTGCAAAAAAAACGAATTGAAAGTAATAAAAAAGCATGTCATCATTCACGTTTCAAATCGTCTGTCATTGTATGCTTCCCAATTCTGATAAAACAAACACTGAGTATCTACTATTTTAAGGGAATATGTATCAGACAAAAGTAGGGGTCGAATTTCCCAAATGGCATAGCTGGTTTTAGATATTTGAACAAGATAAAGTCCTGGACTCTTGACTTCCCTCACTTAAGTAGTAGATCAGTCAGATGTGGGATACATAGAAAAGCTAAATGCAAGAAAAGCCTCCAGTTGACCAGTTAGCTTTCACAAAGCCACAGAGCAAAATCACAGGTCAAAGACAACAGACCAGACAAGAATAATTTACAAGAACATCCACGGAGCTGAATGTGCTTTCTGTGTGTCACATAGCTGTTTTCAGATGTTTGTCAAAGTCGCTAAGCTAGCCCAGAGTTGTGGTCGCTAAGCTAGCCCAGAGTTGTGCTGTGTTTGTATCAAAAAACATACATCGCATGAATCTGAATGAATGTTGGAATGAATGTTGGTGGTAGTCGGAGGGGCCGTAGGCGCTGATTGGCTACCACGCTTCCCCAGGGCAGCTCTGGCTACTGATGTAGCTTACCACCACTGGTATGACTGTCTGAATGAATGGGCTGGACCGGGCGACTCTGTAAAGCGTCTTCGAGTATATAGAGAAGCGCTATATAAAATTGAATTAATTGATTGAAAAGGCTGAGGTGGTACTGCCTCTGCCTCTGCCTCTGCCTCTGCTCATTCACATCATGGACTGACATGTTGGCTATATTGCACCGAGTTCTGCATCAACAGCAGCAAGCCAAGACACAAACAAGAGAGTGTGTAGCCAAAAACACATTCACCTCTTTCGCTCCTCTCCATTGACATGCAAGACTAGTCAGGTATGAACTTAAGGCAAACATTGCAGGAGACCACTGCAATCTGTGTACAAGTACGGTACATCTAAGACCACAGCAATCTCAGTACAAGTACTGTACCACTAAGACCAATGCAATATGTGTACCAGCACTGTATGTCCAAGGTGGTATGCAGAATTAGAATACAGACTGGCTTGTGCTAAACTGTCTAACTGTCTGGCACGCACCTCCAGGATGGCAAAGAGTTTCTATCCCCGTGCAATAAGGCTCCTCAACAGCTCAGCCCCCTGAACCCCCCCCCATCTCCCCAGCCCGCCCCCCATGGACTGCACTCTAACACTTGATGCACCTTATTATGGAGATATATTGCTTTTTTTTAAATGTATGATATTTGTTAATCTATTTATTAATTGTTATTTATTATTATTTAGCTGTGGAAGAAGTCTGTTGCTGCCCCTTACGGTCTCGTTGTCTTTGTGGCAATGACAATAAAGTACTTTGAACTTGAACTTGTCACCTCTGCCACTTGTAGACTGCCTTGTGTGGACAGATTACCAGAGCCTGGATGGCGACAGCATGGCTAACACAGCCTTCACCTTCATCTTCCTCTTCCTCATCATGCTCTTTTACAGTGCTGGAGCCACTATCATCAAGGTAAAGTCAGTAGCTAAATAGAATTGTGGTGTAGTGGTCCTTGGAGAAGTGGGAATACTCTTATTTTTTTAAGCAGCCCATACAGCACGGGATAAACGCCCTGTTTAGAGAAGTGGGTATACTCAATGTTGACTGAAAAATAAGTGGGTATACTCCGTATACCTGCGTATACCCTTGACTACACCACTGATTGCCATAGGAAAGGGGCAAACCAAGCCCCCACCACCTGGCCAATCAGAAGAGTTGCATTGTTATATCACACAGCTTCGTTCTTAGTGATATTTTATTGATATGGAATGAACCAAAAATAACACGATGGTGGTTTACATACTTGCTGGATAGTTCAACGATATTTGAGGGAAAACGATAGAGGTACTTGTTGTAATCCGGGTTGTGGAGCTGCATCTTTTGAGTCCATGCCATCTCAAGCCAGCACTTGATCGTGGGGGTGTGTGTGCAATCTCTACTGGTCTGTGCTGATAAAATGCAATACTGTATTTTCCTGCAGTTTGATGTCATTCCAAAAGTCTTAGCTTCTACCTTTTAGCACCTCAGACACAGAAGCAGACCCGTTCGAATGAAAATTATATTGTTATTGATATACACTTTAAAAGCACCCAGTGCAACTTTATATAAACATTCAATGAAAAATAAACATTCAATTTCTAGTCTTTTTTACACGTAGTAAGTTTCAATAGCTCCATACCATTACATATCGACATTCAAGGAGCAAAGATGAGACGTCGTTGTGTGGTGAGAACTGATAGAAAATCGTAAACAACAACAATCGCCGGTGGGGAGAGGCCATTTTTCCATTGACTGGAATCCTGCTTTATTTATTGTAGGTCACAAAAAATAAAGAAAATGGCGGCGATTGTTGTTGTTATCGATTTTCTATCAGTTCTCACCACACAACGACGTCTCAGCTTTGCTCCTTGAATGTCGATATGTAATGGTATGGAGTTATTGAAACTTACTACGTGTAAAAAAGAAATTGAATGTTTATTTTTCGTGTCTCAAGCCTATAAAGTTGCACTGGGTGCCTTTAATTACAATTATCTTAATTACACAGTCACAGTGATGAGGCCTTTACTAATGACTGATTTGTTTAAATCTCGTATTTCAGGTGAAATGAAGACTCCTTCCCAAAGTAGCCTACCGGCCGCCATTTTATTCTCCTTCATATATAAATTTGCCCACGTCATCAACCTGTGCAATTTTTTAAGCTTCTGTTAACTAATGCTATTTAGACTTTGTACATATTTCAATGTGATTTGACATTTTGGATTTCAATAATGATGGCAATAAAAATGATTAAAAAGGGATGGAGTTGTTTTCAGTGTGGTGCTTTACTTCTAAAGTCAGCATATTTTTTTCATCGTGACCTGGACCTGAAAAAGTATGTGTGGGAATCTGAGGCTTGGTAAGTGAAATCAAAACCACAAAAAAATGTAGCCTACATCTACAAACCTTTTAACATAAACTTGACACCAAGCATCAAGTGACAAATTTACAAAAGGGACTAAATGAAATAAATTACTATAAATGTTTTATATGTATATGTAGCACTTTGAGATTTGTATGATGTAAAGTGCAATATAAATAAAATGTATTATTATTATTATTATTATTAAATATAAGTACTCATGGAAGATACACTCCTTCACTAAAATTACACAATTGCACAGTGCTATTCTAATTAAAACATTACCCATCTTTGAAACTGTTTAATACAATATTAATTTTGTCTTTGGTTTCCAGTCGAGCATATACGAGTTCCCAGTCTCTATGTGATGCTCCCGACTGAGGAGGAACGTCTTCACAACCAGACGTCTACCTTCGCCTGCCTCGCCCGGGACTTCTCCCCCTCCAAGCACAAGTTTATTTGGGAGCGCAATGGCGTCAGCATTCTGGAGCACAGCAGCTGCGAACAGAGAGGCTCAGATGCTAACTACAGCGCCAGCAGCTACCTAGTCATCAGCGAGGCGGACTGGGCGAATGGCGACACGATCAAATGTATTTTTGAGCACACGACTACGATCCTGTCCAAAGAGGTGAAGCACTCAACTCTAGGTGAGCACTGTTGACGTTACAAACTCATCAATGTAGGCCTGAAATCAGATTGTGATAAATAAATCATCAAACAGAGCAAAGATAAACTCCTCTGGGTTGAAAGTCTAAGCTTGTGGATTGACTAATAAGTATGATCAGCGTTAATAAAATAACTTTGCTAGAAGTCCTCATGAAAAGATTTAAGTGCATTGAGCATCTCTGAAATCACTTAGTTGCTGTGTGTCGACTTAGATCCAAGCTGCATTCTTAAAGGCACCCAGTGCAACTTTATAGGGCTGACACTCGAAAAATAAACATTCAATTTCTAGTCTTTTTTACACGTAGTAAGTTTCAATAACTCCATGCCATTACATATCGACATTCAAGGAGCAAAGATGAGACGTGGTTGTGTGGTGAGAACTGATAGAAAATCGTAAACAACAACAATCGCCGGTGGGGAGAGGCCATTTTTCCATTGACTGGAATCCTGCTTTATTTATTGGTGGCACCAATAAATAAAGATTTGGCAGAAAAATGGCGGCGACTGTTGTTGTTTACGATTTTCTATCAGTTCTCACCACACAACCACGTCTCATCTTTGCTCCTTGAATGTCGATATGTAATGGTATGGAGTTATTGAAGCTTACTACGTGTAAAAAAGACTAGAAATTGAATGTTTATTTTTCGAGTGTCAACCCTATAAAGTTGATTGAAATTGAATGTTTATTTTTAAGCTTCAAAAGTTGCACTTGGTGCCTTTAACTTGTGAGGGCAAACAGAGGTGTCTTACAATTTAGCGAGAACATAATTAACGCTGATTCATATGTTTTAACTCAAGAAGTAGCAGTTATATTGTATCACCCCTATAGAAAAAATATAGTGACATAAATCTGCTGTATTTGAGCCATTTAATGTCTTAATTATAACGTTTGGATTGACATCAATCATTCTACTATCCATCATGAATGTACAGCTATCAAACTATTAGTTATCATCAGTCACAAAACTATCCTCATGATCATCATACAAGCAGATATTGAGGCACATAATAAATCTTCTGGTTGTATATGTGTGACTATATTTATTCATATTAATTGGTTATTCATCATGCACAGAGAAATGTTTTTATCAATCTTAATTCGTCCCATTGATTGCAATTAAGGAGACATATACTTTAATCAAGGAAGCACAGACTCTTGCACATGACTGACGTTTAGTCTCCCACTTCAGTGGGCAGCAGTTTGGGGGAAGGAAGAGACATGGAGCTGGTTGCATAACGGCCCCACTTGAGACACACACACACACACACACACAAAAACACACAAAAAAAAAAAACACACACACACACACTCACACGCACACACACACACACACAGACACACACACACACACACACACGCACACACACACACACACAGACACACAGACACACACACACACACACACATACAGACATGGAGCCAGTTGCATAACGTCCCCACTTGTCAGATGCAAATTGTGGTCAAGTATGTAAAGAGGGCCCCGGTGTTCTGGAGATTCTGACATGTTTCTCAGCCCTTCTGGGCCAGATGGTGCTCTGGGAGAGGGTTTCACTCACACACACACACACACACACACACACACACACACACACACACTGACATGTTTCTCAGCCCTTCTGGGCCAGATGGTGCTCTGGGAGAGGGTTTCACTTCTGCTTTGGGTGGCTCTCAGGAGCTTATTTAGGGTCATGGGTTTGACCTCGTCCTGCCACCTGCCGTGAGCCGAGCTCACTGAAGCTTGATCTAATCTCCAATTCTTGACTCTGTTGTCTTTCTCCTCATGTTGTTAGACTATTTACAATTGTGGTTATTTTTTTTGAACTTCTTTTTATTTCCTTTTATCCATTGCAGTCATACAGTACATCACGTCATTAAATGAAATTAGGTGCTACGGGTACACGTCTTAGGCTAATGGGGTTAACAGTCCATGGACGTCTTTGGCCCAAACCATCCGGATCCAGGCATATCAGCATTGCCCACAAACACAACACATCACACATGACATTACATAAAGAAAGCATTCTGAAATAGAAAGGCCTGCAAAAGTCCATTGCTTAAAAGGGGGGGGGACTAAAGAAATATATATCTATACATGTACATATCCACATGTATATATGTATCTAAATTGACACTCATTAATATTGTCCTACAATTGTGGTTATAATGACTAAAATGATTTAATACAGTGGCTGCCATGTAAGAATATTGGTATATCATTGGTACTCTAATAGTGGTAGTCCACAGACTTATGGCAAGACAACACAAAAACACTTCAACATCAAATTGGTTCATGATCCATCATAAAAAATTTAAAAAATGCTAACCGAGGCACCTTCTCTCAGCTGTAGGTGAACCCAGAGTTGTTCTTCACCCCCCGCTGTGGAAGGGAGATGATGGCTCCAAGGCCCGGCTACTGTGTGCTTCCAGCGGCATCAACATGAAAGACCTGGCTGTGGAATGGACCATAGACGGTAGGCCCAAGACTACCTTTGAGACGACTGGACAGATCAGCCAGCTGGAAGCCGACACAGCCAAATGGAGCAAAAGCAGCAATTACACGTGTAGGGTGAAGGCGGGAACGAACTGGATTGAGGAAAGCATCCAAGTGTGTTCAGGTGAGCATCCAAGTGTGTTCAGGTGAGCATCCAAGTGTGTTCAGGTGAGAGCCCATGTACCCAACAGCAGGTACGATTTTTGCTTTATGGACAGGACTTGAACTATGTTTTGAGATGAAGTAGCATATTCCTTTACAAATTTATTCTCAATCATGAAACTATCATAATCATGCAGCTATACAAACTACCAAACCATCAGTTATTATTGTCGTATCTTGGTAATAATAGTATGAATCCACAATAAGACCATGCAGAGTCAGAGTTCATTCATTTGTGTCTTTACTTCACTCGCTTGCATACAACACAGTATACATACATTTCCCCTGATGCAATGCGGTCTTTAACTACGGTAGCCCGCGAGGAACACAATACTATGATACATAACAATTATCAGTCATAAAACTAGGACTCCAAGTGCTTCAATTTTGATAAAGCTTGGTTTCCTTAATGAACTAAAGCAGTAACTGTGGCATTTTTTTTAATACTTTATTGTTTTTATTCATTTCATATTCCATAACTCATAAGCAATCATGATTGTATCCATTTGTGAAGAAACACATATTCCTTTTTCTATTTTTTCCCCCACCTTGCCCACTCCTTTCCCCCAGTGTGCATTCTTTGTTCCCATCTGTGAAAAAAAAAAAAAAAAAAACTCAAGATAAATCAATAAATTCTGCTTCTGTTTTTGGGGCAAACTGCAGACGGTCATTTCCAAGCACCTCACGTCGAGCTGGAGGGGCCCCGTCTCCGAGACGTCATGACGCGTGACAAGGTTGTCGTGACGTGCAAGGTGGCGGCGGCCAGCTCCAGCACCGTGGCGTGGTGGGTGGACGATAGGGAGGAGACGGCGCACATCACCCAGAAGAGAGGGCCCGACGGCAGACTCGTCAGCAACATCACGCTCAACGCCAGCACGTGGAAGACCCTGCGAGAGGTCAAGTGCAAAGTGAACCACCCGTGCTACCCAACCGAGGAAACCATACAAATATCAGGTGGGAATAGAATAGAATAGAATTTATTTGTCATTGTGCATTAGATACACAACGCAATATGTTTGTGCAACCACTAAAAACAGTGCAGTCGTGCTGGGTGGATGGTAGGAGGGTAGTGTGATTATTAACTTCTGTGATGGCCCTGGGGATGAAAAAGTTCTGCAGTCTGGAGGTGCGGGCTGTAGTGGCTATACATGCTATATATATAGGGCTTTACATGCCTCTCTCTGATACAGTGTGCACATTAAAAACAAGAATGGGAGCATTCAGAGAATGCAAACCTCCGCCTTGTAACCTTGACCTTTGACCTTGACATCTGAAAATCTAATCAATTATTGCCATTATATTACCCAATCTCCCCACAAAGTTTGATGGAAATTGGTCCATGCGTTTCTGCGTAATCCTGCTGACAAACAAACAAACAAACAAACAAACAGACAAACAAACAAACAAACATAAAGGGGTGAAAACATAACCTCCTTGGCGGAGGTAATGACATCTGATGAAATCTCTAACACTCTCAGCTCTAACACTCACTCTGGTTCATTTGCTCATTCTATCAAATCAATGTATGCTTTATTGACAAGAGAGAGTAACGTATTGTTGCCAAAGTATTGCAAAAAGTATTAAACTGTATGGAGATATTAGCATTTCAGAATGGAAACAAATATTTGAATATATAAATACCTGAACTAACAGCAATATCAGAAGTAAAGCACCAAATAATTAACTCTCTCTCTCTCTCTTTCTCTCTTTCTCTCTCTCTCTCTCTCTATCTCTCTCTCTCTCTCTCTCTCTCTCTCTCTCTCTATCTCTCTATCTCTCTCTCTCTCTCTCTCTCTCTCTCTCTCTCTCTCTCTCTCTCTCTCTCTCTCTCCAGAGACTGCCAAGCAAAACCCAACAGTTACTATCAGGAGATCTTTAGAAGACTGGAAGAAAGATGGCGGCGCCGTGCTGGAGTGTCTCCTAGGAGACCTGTCCTCTCAGGAGGTCTCCGTCAACCTTCAGGCCAATGGGAAGGATCTCCCTAAGACTATGTTGTACGTTGATGTCCCTGTCCAGAAAGACCAGCAAAGCCTCACAGCTGTAAGATTCACCATTCCCAAAGACCAGAAAAGCGCGGACAAATCGTTTGCCTGTAAAGTCAACTTTGCAAACAACCAGAAGACCTCCAGTCCCACAGGAAAGCTTTTTGGTAAATAATAATATAATAATACATTTAATTTAAAGCGCCTTTCATACCATATTTTATATTTAAGGCACCTTGGTAGGCAACATACTCCGACTTTACCCAGAGTGAAATGGCGCACATTATTTTGGACATTTTAAAAAGCGATTTTATTAAAACAAAGTGATGTTCGTTCATGTTTTGTAGCTCCCCCAACACTGGATTTGTTCTTGGCCGCCCCTGGGTCCAGTTCTACAAAGCTGGTTTGTGTTGGCTCAGGTTTCAACCCGCAGCTGAAGTGGAAGCACACCACCACTGAGCTCGAGCTGAACGAGGACAGGAGGGTTTCCCTGGAAACCGACGGTCGGCTCACCGTGACCAGCGTGATCGACGTCCCACAGAAGGAGTGGCACAAAGGCACGAACTTCCCCTGCGAGGTGGAGGACCAGAATCAAAACGTTCAAAACAAGGAGACAAGAGACATTAGTATTTGTTCAGGTAACGCTCCGAGTTTCCGAGCGTTTCATTCTCTGTGGGCTTGTTACTATTAGTAGGGATAGGCGCACTCTACTTAAAAAAATATAAATGCGTTTTCGGGTGCGAGTAAAAGAATGTTAACTATAAGTAGAATAAAAATCGCACTCTCAAGCTTTTCTCCTTAATAATAAGACCAGTTTATTTTGCACAGACGCGTTTCGGCCTTAAGCAATCGTCAGGCTTGTTACTATCCCACCCCCATGCAGCCTTCTGATGAGTGTCATGATTTGGTAATGGCAAATTTGAAACGTCCAGAATTCAATTATTTATTTATTTTAAAATTGACAACTGGTGAACACTGAACTGCTGGTAAAACAACAGAAAACTCTTAGTGCTCAAGGGGTTTACATACTTTCAAGTGGCACTGTATGTGTAATGTTAAAGTCACTGTGGAGCATGTTCATCTCTCATGCTTTGACTGCAGGATAGAGTATTGGGACCTATCTGTGTTTTACAAGGGCAAAGCTTAGGCTGTTATTTCTTGTGACATTTCTTTTTAAATTGAATCCTCAAAATCCTATGCAGTAATTAATTCAGTACACATGTTCTTTGCAGATTTTGTGAACAGCAGATTTATTGATTGAGTTTAGAGGATCCCCTACAGTTGTATAAATACAAAATACAGTCAGGAACATCGTCCCAGTGATAGGCACAGACAGTTTAGGAGCTTAATTTCTCAGACAATCACATTTTTTTGCTTTCAGAGTGTTAAGTAGTTAAACCGCTGGGATTTCAGAGGTGACTCGTGTGTGCTGCAGAAGTCGGAGGCGTTGTAGCGGCAAGAGTAGACTGGAGAGTTTCAGAAGTCGGAGGCGTTGTAGCGGCAAGAATAGACTGGAGAGTTTCACGCTAACTATGTGTGGCATCATTTGCATTTGCAGCAGCTCTCACATGCCTGTCATGGCTCAGTGCTAAATGACTGAGCCTTCAACAGAAGAGCCATGAGGTCTATCAAATCTGTCGTGTCAATAAACTAAAGCTGGATGTCAAGGAATCCTTGTTGCGGACTTTAAATGCAACCACAATATTTCAATTTTAACGTTTTTTTTTTCTTTTAACATCTTAACCTCTTCTTGAAAGTAGACAAAAAATATAAAGAATGAAATGTACTCTAATGACTTATTATTTCTACACAGTTGGCACAAACACTGTCATGAAATGTACTTATTACATTACATCGAATTGGAAGAAAGAAATTAGAAGGATTGTTTGCTGGTAGGTTGGGAATGACGCATTTGTGTGTCTTTCACTGCAGCACTTGCCAGCACACCGGTGTGTCTAGAGCACTGCAGAATGAACACTCTAAAGCAGAGTTCTTAACCTGGGTCCGATCGAACCCCAGGGGTTCGTTGAGTCACTCTCAGGGGTTCGGCAAGGGTCAAGACACACGCAGTATAGCCCAGTTCACACTAGCAATGTCGGGCCGTTTTTATACATACCTACGTTTTGAAGAAATCATATTTTATTTTTTCAAATAACGAAGGGTTGCACTGATGACGCTTGCAGGGTTCAGTACGTCCAAAAAGGTTAAGAACCACTGCTCTAAAGAGTATCTGTCCACTCATCAGATAGAACACAGAATTGAAAACCTGCCAAGACAGCACTGAAAGGAAGGAATGTTCAAAACTCAACCTCCAGACAGTTTAAGACTTTAGGGTGCTTAGATTTAACCTGCTCTGTGCTCTCTTGTCTTTTCTTCTCTCAGTGTCCCCACACTCTGTGTTTGCGGATATTTATCTCATTGGCCCCTCTCTCGGAGACAAGGACAAGAACAACGTGCCGGTCACTTGTCTGGTGGTCGGCTTCAACATCTCAGACCTGCCCGTCATCTGGAAAGTGGGCGGTGAGGTCACCCCTGAGGAGGGGTTCACGACGCTGCCTCCGTCTGAAAATGACAACGGAACCCAGAGCGTGCGCAGCGAGTTGAGCCTGCATGCCAGCACGTGGCACGCACACACTGAAGTCTCATGTGAAGTCAGGAGGGCTTGTGACCGCGATGCACTGGCCAGACGCATCTCGAAAGCAAAAAGTGAGTCACCGACCAGTCAGTCGTGCTGCAAAAGTGAGTCACCGACCAGTCAGTCATGCTGCAAAAGTGAGTCACCGACCAGTCAGTCATGCTGCAAAAGTGTGTCACCGACCAGTCAGTCATGCTGCAAAAGTGAGTCGCCGACCAGTCAGTCATGCTGCAAAAGTGTGTCACCGACCAGTCAGTTATGCTGCAAAAGTGTGTCACCGACCAGTCAGTCATGCTGCAAAAGTGAGTCACCGACCAGTCAGTCATGCTGCAAAAGTAACAAACGTGTCAAGCAGGTGTTGTTCTGTACATGCTCGTGCATAAATGAACTCCTCATACCTCATAGGATAATTATATCAGGAGGGAAGGCATTATAGTCCTCTAAATGCCTCTCATACTTAAATTAAATAATACACTTCACAAAGGGTTTCAACACACACACACACACACACACACACACACACACACACACACACACACACACACACCTACACATTACATGACACACTACTATTCCACACACACACACACACACTCACACACACACACACACACCTATAACATAACTGTGCTTGCTGGACATCCTCAGACATGCAACGGCCCACAGTCAGAATCCTGAGGCCCTCCGATGCCAACCTGGTCCGTCCCAACGGTTCTAGCCTGCTCTGCGAGGTCTCGGGCTTCTCCCCAGCCGATGTGATGGTCCACTGGGAGGCCAACGGCACGCAGCTGCCTATCTCCCGATACACCAATGGCCACGTGAGCAGCAGCGATCCCGAGGCCAGCACTTACACCACCCACAGCACCCTCCTCCTCCTGCCGCCGTCTCAGCAGCACCAGCTGGGCTCGTTCACGTGTGTGGTCCGACACGAGTCCTCTGCCCAGCCCATCTCTGACACTGTGGACAACCTGTTTGGTGGGTTTGGCTCTCAGGAGTTAATAATTTATCACCCTTCTTCTCTCCTCTCTCCTCCTCTCCTTTCCTCCCCTTTATCCCCCTCCTTCCTTCTCCTCTCTCTCCTCTCTTCTCCTCTTCCCACCCTTCTTCTCTCCTCTCTCTCCTCTCTTCTCCTGTACAAAACTGTACAAAATATGAACATTGTGAGCTCATTGTGAACTTCAACTTTGATAGCAATATTAGCATAGCTTCTGGAGTTTCACATGTGCAGTTATTGTAGCTACACGTATCTGTCTATCTGTCCATCTCAATCTCTTCTCTTGTGTCTGTTCTCAGCACCCCCCCCCCCCCCCCCCACCCGCCCCCCATGGACTGCACTCTAACACTTGATGCACCTTAATATGGAGATATATTGCTTTTTTAAAATTTATGATATTGTTAATCTATTTATTGTTATTTATTGTTATTTAGCTGTGGAAGAAGTCTGTTGCTGCCCCTTACTGTCTCGTTGTCTTTGTGGCAATGACAATAAAGTACTTTGAACTTTGAACTTTTCTTCCACCCTGTATCTGTTTCCTCAGCCTCAGTGGTACACTCCAAGCCAATCATCACCGTGCTGCAGAGGACGTCTGAGCTGGTGTGCCTGGTGTACGGCTACAGCCCTGAGACCATCGGCATCACCTGGCTGAAGAACGGCCTCAGCACCGAGACTTCGGACGAGCGAACGGCTCGGCCGTCTAAAGGGCCGGACGGGAAGTTCAGTGTCCACAGCCACCTCAACCTGTCGTCCGGCGAATGGGACAGCGGTTTGAAGTTCACCTGCAATGTGACTCACATCACGGGGGCACTGTCTGTCAGCACTTTCAAACCAGGTGCCAATCATCTCCGTTCTGCTTTTCACACCATTTCACACCGTGTGCTGACTTAGAAATCACTTAAAGCAGCAGTAAGAGCTGACTACCTAAAACTACCAAATGCCGGGGGGCACTGTGTTGCAACCAGTAGCCCCGACCACATTTCGGGCTTGATGCCCATGGAGGACACGATTCGATTCCGGCCTGATGTTATTTCTCCTGTCCACTCCCCACCTCTTCTCCCTCTCATTTCCTGTCCCACTCTTCACTTCAACTATTGATTAAAGGCCAAAAAGCCCAACAAAAAAAATAATAATAAAAAAAAAATAAAAAAAAATGCCCGCAAAATATGTTCATTTTAGGAATGTTTGAAATATGCACTCTTAAGGATGCAGCTTACCAACTGTGTTTGTTTTTGCTTTCTTTTTCTTTTCAACTCCTTGAAACCACGTTTAGAGCCGAAGGACGAAGTGTTGTTTGTTGACAACAACATGGCAGACGCTGTTCCTGAGGACACTGTGGCAGAAACTATGAACATGGTCTGGGCTCTTCTCTTCCTGTTCCTGACCTGTCTCCTCTACAGCTGCACTGTCACTCTCATTAAGGTGAGGAGCCCATCACACACACACACACACACACACACACACACACACACAGACACACACACACACACACACACACACACACACACACACACACACACACACACACACACACACACACAGCTGCACTGTCACTCTCATTAAGGTGAGGAGCACATCACACACACACACACACACACACTCACACACACACTCACACACACACTCACACGCACACGCACACGCACACACACACACACACACACACACACACACACACACACACACACACACACACACACACACACACACACACACACACACACAGCTGCACTGTCACTCTGATTAAGGTCAGGAGCACATGTAGGATAAAAATGTATAGGTTTCTCACTTAATTAATTAGGTAAGTATAGTATTCCATAGTATAACATGAATTGAATTGGTAACTTAGTGTGGCCATGTATTCTGTTTGACCTGTTGTGTAAGGTCTATATGACTCAGAGTGTCACCCAGGGCTTTGGGGGTAAGGGGATCCTATGTAAATATTCTTATCTCTGGGGAGGCAGGGTGACCACAGTGTATTAGTCCGAGGGAGGGGTTTTAGGTGTAAGAGAATGGGCATTGTTGTTGGACATTTCATGAACATGGATTGCTTGTAACAATGCTCCCGATATCGTTAATAAATCTGCAGTACCACTCCAGTTGTCTGTAAGTAACACACATCAGATGATCACAGTCTACACATAGGCTGTGTTCGAAAACAACGGGGTTTTTTCAGATACCTTCACCCGTAAAAATATCTCACATCAGACACCTATCTTAATGAGACATCGAGGAATAAGACAGCTATCTAACTTTTAAGAGTTTTCGAACACAGCCATAGGCATAGCCTAAGGACATGAGAGATGGATTGTTGATAGAGATTATGGCCCCAAGACCATTTCAATTTGTATTTACAAAATATCATTCCTAATGCCAAAACTTGCTGATCTAGCTACAGTATATCTAGAGCGCCATGGGAATTAAGACATTTGTACAGCAGAAAGCCACTGGTATGTTGTCAATCATTTGATGACATTGTTTCTGTGTAAGTCACATCACTATTGTATATGTATATATTGTATATTGTATATTTGTATTGAATATTAGGACTTATGGTCAATTTGTATTGTTATATTGTATTATTTGCCTTTTATTGTCATTGTACTGCACTTTGGTCAGTTTATGCTGTATATAAATGTGCTCTATAAATAAAACTTACTTACTTACTTACTTACTTACTATTTATTTCTTTTTCAGCTGAAATGAAGGTCTGCACCCAGAAAGCCTGCTCTTACTGACCCATGGGAAGAAAATTACTGTGTTGATTTCTTACTTAAAAGCTTCTTGACGAGTTTAATTGTTTAGATGTTTTCTTTTGAATAGTTAAATGTTTTCGAATCATGCAATTTCATATGACACCTTTTTTTTGTTTATATCGTCTTGACTTTAAGCACTTACTTGTTATGGAACTGAGAAGTTAAACTTTAATCTTAAATGATTGTATGTATACATGAGATTATATAAATGAAAGTGTATATTGAATAAAGACTTGTATCCCAGAACTGTGCAAAAAATGTTACAACTATTAATAAATATTGCAACTTTGTCACACAAACTGGTTTTCTACTCTCTGCAACATTTGTTTATTGATACACCTGAATGTTAATGATGCATTCATTGAATTATAATATCCACTTCATCCTCCCCTTCTAATTAGCGATCCTTCTATCTATCTACCTTTATATCTTTCGATCTGATCTTGCACATTAGCACACAAATTAAAGACCAACCAGAGCAGATTACAGACAGATCATTCATGGTTAATATGTACAGACATTGATAATAATAATAATATTAATAATAATATTTTTAAGCTAAGGGACTGGATTAAGAGCACTACGGGGTGGATGATGTTTAGTCTCATACCCCAGTGGCCAGCAGTTTGGGGGAAGGAAGAGACACACACACACACACACACACACACACATATTTACACACACATTTACACACACACACACACACACACAGGAAGAGACATGGAGCCAGTTGCATAACGGCCCTCTGCATGTCAGATGCAAATTGTGGTCGACTATGTAAAGAAGGCCCAAGGTTTCTGTCCAGGTGTTCTGGAGATTCTGACATGTTTCTCAGCCCTTCTGGGCCAGATGGTGCTCTGGGAGAGGGTTTCACTTCTGCTTTGAGCGGCTTTCAAGAGCTTTTTTCCGTAGCCAGTTATCAGACTGTATGCCTGCACCTGCCCGGAGCTGCTCACTGAAGCCAGACCCGGTTCCAGTCAATCACACACACACACACACACACACACACTCACTCACACACACACACACACACACACACACTCACACACACACACACACACACACACTGGTTCCAGTCACAATCTCTCAACTCTCAGTCTCTCAACTCTCGGAAATCGGTCCATGCGTTTCTGCGTATTTTCAATTATTAATCAATATGATCATATAATCAATTATTGCCATTATATTACCCAATCTCCCCACAAAGTTTGATGGAAATCGGTCCATGCGTTTCTGCGTAATCCTGCTGACAAACAAACAAACAGACAAACAAACAGACAAACAGACATACAGGGGCGAAAACATAACCTCCTTGGTGGAGGTAATTAACAACTGAGTTTGATGATGCCATCGGAGTGCTGTTATTGTATTACGTGTTTGCATAATAATATCACAACTTAAACCGTCAGTGAAAACACAGATACAACAGATAACTGTTTTGCATATTTAATACTCATATTTTAAATTTGCGGGATGCAAACTCCCTTATTTGGTCATGGTTGTGTGATCAGACAGCACAGAACATGCAGCCATTTTCATATTTTGTGTGTGATATTGTCATATAGCAAAAATTTTGAACAAAATACCTTCACATGTGTATGGTGAGGCCTCTAGCAGATTTACATTTGCAGGAGATCAGAATCAGAATCAGCTTTTATTGGCCAAGTTAGTTTGCACAAACAAGGAATTTGTCTTGGTGCAGTGGCTATCAGTGTGCTTACACATATTACACATATATATACATCACAACACAAAACAATACAACAGTGCAAATCAGTGCAACAGTGCAAAACAATTACAATACAACAGTGCAATGGATAAACAATAGTGCAAAGTGGAGAGTCCAGGAAGAGCAGGCATAAATAAAAACTATATGGTATTGGGTTATACAGGAAGGGTCTCTCCTGGAGACATGACTGACCAGATTACTATGTGACCACATCCGTCTAATCAATACTTAACCTCACCCAATCATGAATTACAAAACAGAAAACCTGATGTTAAGAAACAGTGTTATTCTTTGCCCCTCATTTCCATTGAGACTCAACCCTGCCACCTGATGATAATTACAAGAACAAGACAAGAATGGGAGCATTCAGAGAATGCAAACCTCCGCCTTGTGACCTTGACCTTTGACCTTGACATCTGAAAATCTAATCAATTATTGCCATTATATGACCCAATCTCCCCACAAAGTTTGATGGAAATCGGTCCATGCGTTTCTGCGTAATCCTGCTGACAAACAGACAAACAAACAAACAAACAAACAAACAAACATACAGGGGTGAAAACATAACCTCCTTGGCGGAGGTAATAAGACAATGGAATCTCCAACTCCACACACACAAAAGGTCTGGTTTTTTTGGGAGTGTGTGCTCTTTCTACCATAAAAGTCGAACATCATACTACTCTAAAGACAAGAAATACGTTTCCTTTGCATGTTCCTTTGAACCTAACAACTACACTGGAAGAATGAGGTTGTTTTAAAAGGCTTTTTCACAATTGCAAGTTTACTTGAACACATCATTCCTACAGACCATTGCACTCTTTGTTTTTGTATTGTATTGTGTTGTGTTTTTGTTCTTTTTTGTATTGTATTGTGTTGTGTTTGTTTTTGTATTGTATTGTATTGTAATGTATATTATGTGTAAGCACAATTGAGAGTCAGTTCACCAGGTCAAATTCCTTGTTTGTTCAAACTTACTTGGCCAATAAAATCTGATTCTGATTCTGATTCTGATTCTGATCATTCCACATCATTCCACATTGACAATAACCTTTTCTGACCTTGTCTGTCTGATGGGTTCAGAATGGAACAGGAATATACAAAGTATATTTGAACTTATACAAAGGTATGTGTTGCTTCAGGTGTGTTTGTCACTGAAAGTCCAACAACTCTCTCAAGATGTGTATATGTTGTATACCAACATGTGTATATGTTGTATATGTTGAGGCACCTCTGTGTAGTATTTACATTGAAAACGCTTCATGCAGCCTGCCCAAAAGGAACATGTGTGAGGTAAAGGGCCTCAGCGACAAAACAAACAAGAATTCAGAGAATGCAAACCTCCGCCTTGTGACCTCGACCTTTGACCTTGACATCTGAAAATCGAATCAATTATTGCCATTATATTACCAAATCTCCCCACAAAGTTTGATGGAAATCGGTCCATGCGTTTCTGCGTAATCCTGCTGACAAACAAACAAACAGACAAACAAACATACAGGGGTGAAAACATAACCTCCTTGGCGGAGGTAATTAACAACTGAGTTTGATGATGCCATCGGAGTGCTATTATTGTTTTACGTGTTTGCATAATAATATCACAACTTAAACCGTCAGTGAAAACACAGATACAACAGATAACTGTTTTGCATGTTTTATACTCATATTTTAAATTTGCGGGATGCAAACTCATCTGAGCCTGATCACAATAGCAGAGCGGGACTTATGGGCCACATTTCCTTTCAGTGGCATTCAGGCTTTAAGTTGCCTTTGTTATATATTATACTTTAAACTGGGTTAGACTGCCATCTGCTGGTGATAACTGAGTAGATCAGTCGAGTACATTGGATGGCAATGTTGGAATGAATGTTGGTGGTGGTCGGAGGGGCCGTAGGCGCTGATTGGCTGCCACGCTTCCGTCAGTCTGCCCCAGGGCAGCTGTGGCTACTCTCGTAGCTTACCACCACTGGTATGACTGTGCGACTTTGGGTCATTGAAGAGCGCGTTACAAATATAAGTAATAATAATTATAATAATAATAATAGTTGTTATGTCCTGCTTTTAGATAGAAAAATGCAATGTGACATGAATTAACCATAAATATTGGTCTTATGTGGGTGATGCAAATAGAGAAAAAGAAAAATCTTTCATAAAAATGAATCATTGTATTCATATTCTGCATTGATATCTAAATAAAATGCTCTGATAAAGTTAGTTAAGGTCCTGCCAACTGAAGTTGTTGCTCTGCTGCTGCTCTGCTTTGTGCATTTAAAAAAATATATTAACTGTATTATTCACTGTATTATTCACTGTTGTAAGGCGACCTTGGGTTTCTTGAAAGGTGCCCTATAAATAAAATGTATTACTATTATTATTATAAATATTATTATTATTATTATTATTATTATTATTATTATTATTATTATTATTATTATTATTATTATTATTATTATTAAGGTGCATGAGCCTTCAAGGGGGGTTGTTAGTTATGACAGAAGGCCTTTGCTATATTTAGACATTTTTGATTACCCGTAGGTAGCTTGTGCATAATGGCTAGGAAAGGGTAATAGCACCCTCAGGTGGCAAAAATGACACAACACAGCTCAACCAGTGAGGTCATCCAGGATTCCCTGGGTGACCAAGGACAAGTCTTTCTTAAAGAGACAGCATAAAATATAGCTGCTGGATTTGCAACTGTACTGTTTCTACGCATCCTTTTCTCGATGCAGTGCAAATGATCATAGAAATGCATAGTAGCTGCAATTGCTACATCAAGTCAACTAACTCCAAACTATTTTTGTAGTATATTAAATCAATGGCACCACTAGACATTGTAGTTTTGGTCAAATTGAACTGCCCCATTCAATTAATTAGGCTACGTGCCTTTATGTAGCTCAACATTTGCCTTGTTTGTTGTTTATCTACATCAGCTTTATGCTGATGTATTCTAGAAAAATAAAAATAAAAGATCAAGCCAGAACGGTTAATCAGCAGAAACTAGTTCAGGCATGTGTCAAACACTTGTTGTGTTGTTGGTGTGTAGGCTGAACAGTCTGCAACCTCAGACAGGATCAAATTCAACATGCACTAGTCATCGATAGTGTACTTCCTTCCACCATAAGCCAACGTTGTCATGCTCACTATGTGCACGCCACCAAAGAAGTTAAAGGTCAAAGGTTACTAGTGTGCTGAGGTTTCAAAGATGTCTCAGCACTGTGTCTTTCCTTCAGTCAATTTTGTACATTTGTTAGTGGACAAGGATGTATTGATAACATTAAATGTTTTGAACACTAGGTAAAGGCACAGTGTCTTCAGAATCCCAATTTCCCTACACAGCCGACTCCATTGTTTTATCAACAATTTTTCTGTTTACCTTTCAATGTACATTACATCAAGAAGGCCTGTAGGTGTACAAGGAACAAAGCAAAAAGTGATCAGTAGATCAACCATAACATAATTGATAAACCTAACAAAGAATTAGGTAATACAAACGTTTAATATAATTCACTAACTTTTAATTAGTGTATTGTTTTAGTTTCCCACGAACCGCACTGAACTAAACATCGCTGCGGGGAAATGGCTTACTTCAGTGTACAAACAGTTATTTCTTGATGGACCTAGACCATCGACCATCATATTGATATACTGTAAAAATACAGTTTATATACAATCAATGGCCTTGATGATAGCTGATCAGCTTTTATTCTGTTTCTAGTATCCCTTGGACCACCTGAATGTCTGGCGCTGGGGCTCTCTCAAAAGAAAACTCGTTTAGCCATGTACTGTTTAGCCAAATCATATGCAATCTCAGAATGCTTCAAGCAGATATATTGTGATTCGCTACACTGATGAATAACCATGTTTTTCATCCAATAGAGATTTTGGTTTGATATAAAGATGTGCATTGAAATTGCTTGATTTGACATCACATTTTATTTTGTACCATTTATGTTGCATCTGGATTTGTTCAGGAGTATAACTTGATTTAATATTAAAGACAAAGACTTAAGCTGAATGATGCCTGCTGCATGTAAAGGCCAATGCATGGATGTCTATAAATGATGACGTGTTATGTTGCAAAATCAGTATTCCTTTTGGATGACAAACAGCACTGTGCTCATCATATCTTTCATGCAGAAAAAGCTGTAGCCTGTCTCTTTTATGACCTAATTGGTGTGCTGTGGAATCGACTGGAGCCTAGGTATAGGTGTTTACGAGCTGAAAGGCAGAATGCAAATGTGTCTGATTCAGTTAGATATATACTGTAAGATCAGATATATTTAAGTTTGAAGCTACAGCATTGGTAACATGTCCCACATCGTCCCACACAAACTTACTTCTCTTCCCACATTTGCATCTGGTCACCCTAAATTACACTGTAACACAGTACTTCTCCTTTTCATATTAGCCTTTCTTAGAGTATCCATTAACCAACCATAAATCGCATGAATAATCTTAGAGGAATTGAGAGATCTGCTCTCTCTCTCTCTCTCTCTCTCTCTCTCTCTCTCTGAAAAACACGCGCGCGCGAATACAGACACACAGTGAGTATGAAACAAAAAACGCTAAGAATCAACAAATACATGTTTCGGAATTCCAAAACTGTACATAGTGATACAAGTTTCCCCCCGTGTGGTGTGAAGTGGTAACAACAATGCCATCAATCCATTGCCTTTATAAGCAAGCTTTATTTGTTGGGTCCTCTAGGGGGTGAACTTTAATTGTGAGGGGGACGGACACTGGCAGCACATTCCAGGAGGCCTGTCTATGATCGAGGTGGGAAGTGATCCGTCTATGGAGTGAATTCTGCAGGAAACGTCTTCTGCAGGTTTGTCTTTACAAGATCTTCTGTATTTTTTTCATAATTTCATAATTGTGATACATTTTACTATCAACTGTAAATTATCCCTTCATGAATAGAAGTGAAATTTCCACGTTGCAGGCTTGCCACGTCTGGACACACATTCAGCTCTACAGCTATTTTCACCACTTCATTATTTTCTGATCTTCTGACACACCTGTCATTAAGACAGTCATAATCATGCTGTGCTTATGTTATATTATCCACATCTAAGGTGTAGATTTTAAACAACAGTATCCTGTCACTACACGAGGGTATACTTGGTTGTACTTTTTACAGAACTCTTTGTCTTTACAATAATCATAATGATTTGTCTTCCTGTGGCTTTGGTGATCAATAAAGCATATTGTACTTAAAATGACATTCAACTGCTTGCCTCATGCTTCATGATACATCTACATTACGCAATTCTCCAGATGGGAAATGTCATCTGATACGTATATTCTGATTGGCCTTGCAGAACAGCCAATCACAAGAGAGTGGAAGGAACTAGGTTCCTTTATAAAGTATGACCCAACATTCATACAATGAGATCGAGCTAATCCATGAATAATAATAATAATAATAATAATAATACATTTTATTTCAAGCGCCTTTCAAGACACCCAAGGTCGCTTCACAAACAATCATCTCATTACAATTACAATAATCTCATAGAAATAAATACAAATAAGAAAAATAAAAGTCAGTCAGTCAGTCCATAAGCTATCTTGAGAACCAACTCCTTTATTGTGTTGCATTGTGGATTAATGACAATAAACCTCAGATCTGCACATGTGACCTTTTGCCACTTGATTGTGGAGTTCAGAGAGATTGGCTGGTTATCGACAGAACAACACCCACCAAAACACACATGTTGCATAGCTACAGTTGCTATGAGAATCATATAACCCCCTCACTCTATAAGCCAGTGGTTCTTAGTTTAGTGGCGGAAACAGCAGCAAACGCACACTGTTTCACACAGAAAGCCAGCGGTAAAGGAGTGATCAAAGGCATTAGGTGGGCAGAGCTTTGCCGTCGAGCATTTAAACTGAATATATCAGATGAGATATCAATGTCAGAATATGTTTGCATTTTAGGACCCTCTAGACTGTCAAATGTTTCAAAAAGACTTCAGATTGAAGTAATGCATTTATAATTCCTTGAAGGTGAAACTGGGACACGGACCAGAAAGAGTTCTGGGAAACTAAAAGTCAGATATTTGAACTGTCATTTCAGTGTGACAGATAGTTTCATGATGAAGATCGCTAAAGATATTAAGGCATCTCCTTTCCGCATAGTTTTACTCAAATTCTGACATAGTTCTGGCTCCCACAAGACAAAACATTTTCTAACACATGAGAGATGCTTGTTTTGTTTCACAAACACATACAAACACACACTCACACATTCAGGTTGTGAATTTAAACAGATGATGTAATTCTGAGGTCATGAAACAAGTGTTTCCCAATGCTACTGTATATTTCACATGTCTTCTTTCAGTCCATTTGAATCATTTATATCACCCTCTAAATTATCCACAGATGAAAAATTTAAAATTCCTCAAAATGCATCTGACTGGGTCTGTGAGGAAAGCTTGATTAAGTGTTACAGTTCTGATGCAGTTTGTCCAACCCAGGTGATTAGCCAGTTACCTCAAGACTTGCATCATTGCATTTTCTTGCCCTTAGTTTAACCTTTGCATGGGAAAGGGCACAGAGAAAACCAGAGACAGGTGGTAGAGATAAGAACACCAGCAGGGAAGTGGGAAATTCAGCCAAATGGAACAATGCAGTTCTGGAATGTTTTTTAGCGACATACTCTCACACCTACTGAGTAAATGGAGCTAAAAGGGCATCAGTGTTTTACAATCCAAAGATTCCCATCCTGCCACAGAGCCAAACACAAATACATAAGACATAAGACAAGACATATGCAACATTCAAACATTCAGAGAGTATGAACATACCTGGCTGCTCAGAAGCTAATGACTACACACATAGAGAAGCTCTGGCTACAGATTGCTCCCAGTCCTTTGACTATCTTCCCTTTAAAAACCCAGTTCAATTAGCCCTACATCTGATATAATAACGAATCACATGGACAAGGTGTTTAGTGATAGGGATCACAGTCACACAGACAAATGGAGGGATATGTCACCTTCTGAGGGGGGTTACCTGCATCTCATATGGGATATGTCAAAGTGTATCACAAAAGAGCTCACATTGACTGGCACTGAAGACAAGTAATGCATTAATACTTCCTTGAAGGTGAAACTGGCACAGGGACCAGGAAGAGTTCTGTGAAATTAAAAGTCAGATATATTATATAGTCGTTCCCGTGTGAAAGATGGGTTGATACAAAATCTGCTTAATCTGCCAGGTGAGGAGGTGAGGCCTCTACTTTCCGCATAGTTTTACTCCCCTTCTGTCATAGTTGTGACGGACGGATGTTGGTTGGTATAAAAAGCCGCTCATCTCTCCTCCTAGAGACGTACTTGTCAGTTAGAGTCACTGAGAAAGCCATGCCTCTCCGCATTGCAACACTTCTCTTTGCCCTGCACTGTCTGCTGCCGACTTCATGTGTGGGTAAGTTCATCTGACTGTCCCTCAATCCTGTGAATGTTTTCCATCTTTCCCTGATCGGTCTGACCACATCTGAATAAGACCCTAACCCTAAACCCCCACCAGCAACCCATTTAAGTTTTTTTTTTTTTTTTTTTTGTCTTGCAGCGTTTAGATGTACACATGTCCCTGGTTCCCTGGTGCAGATTGATGTAGGTGTTGGACAATTGTTCGGGGTCAACAAAGACGACAACATCTACACAAGGTTCGGATCGACATGGACACAGTTGCCAGGCAAACTGAAGCATGTCACCGTAGGACCTGCAGGAGTCTGGGGAGCCAACAGAGCGAATCACATCTATAAACTTGTTGGGACTAACTGGGTGTCTGTAACTGGTAAGAATAACTACATTAATATTAATCTATGGAATTGTGAGCCACCAATACAGACAAGGTTTGCATGCAGTCATTTTTAGACAGATAAAAGTACCATATATCTACAATCTCAGTGTACAGTTGCATGATGTCATAGGAATGTGCTGGTATGATTTAACAGAAATGTTTATATTTTTTAAATAATGTGTGTCTTTATTATGATGTCAACCCATGTGGAAAAAGATTGTAAAATTCATATATGTTAATTTTGATAAAGTACATGCAATAACGGTGTGTTAACATACATAACTATGTCCCCTTTCATATAGGGTAACAGAAAAAAATAATGGGACTCATTCTCATTCTGCAGTCAACAAATTAACATTTCAACACGAAGTTATTGATTAAAAATGGTTATTTTCGCCATTGTTTCTCCGCAACAAAAAATAGTTCCATTGTCAACGTCTTGGTTTGGAATTATAAGAATTTGTGATTTATTATTATCTGTGAAAAGTCTGTGTTGGCCGCCGCACTCTGCCATGGCGTTACTGAAGCGTCTGCGCCTGTAAAAAGACGCTTATGTGTATTCGGACCCTATGTGTGGCCGTGCCCCACCAGTAACGCCTTGGCAAAGTGCAGAGGCCAAAACAGACTTTTCACAGCTAATAATAATCACTCCACGATGAAAGCGCATTGATGAAAACCGTTCATTCAAAATTCTGACGTTGAAAATTGAACTATTTTTCGTGTTTAAATGTTAATTTGTTGACTGTAGAATTGTTTTGTAAAAGCAATACTCGTGGGAGTGGGGTAGGTAAGGGATAATCCCACTCCCACTCGTGCTATATTGCTTAATCATACCACATCTTCCAGCATCAAAACAGGAAATACTTAAAGTGATAAAGTAGTTAAGCCCGCCTGTTGCTTGATCTGATTGGCTGCCTGGGCCGAGTGTGACATTGATGAGCGGTGCGCTTCCCTGCCCTGCGCTGGAAAGTTGAGAATAGTTAAGTTTACCTAAAAAAACGCTACAAAGACGCACAGCTGGACGCAACGCGTGGTGGAGAAGGGGCGCACACGCAAAGCGTACCACAGGAATCAATGCATTTGCTCGCGTATGTGTATTTGAACCCTTAGGAAGGGAGGTGCTCTCTGAAGAGTTGGGTCTTCAAAAGCTTCCTAACGGTAGAGGGACACACCTGCTCTGGTAGTGCTAGTTCATTCCACCAACGTGGATCTACAAATGAGAATAGTCTGGATTAGCATCCTGGTGTAGTCCTTTTATTTATTTAATGACATCACGATGCCACGTACATGTGAAACGTAATTGTTAATGATACATCTATTCTCGTAATTATTATTATTATTTTTATTTTAATCTGAGGATGCCTGTAGAGTTGACGTGAACGCAATCACCAACGGTTTCTCACAAATTCAGCCGTTAACCCTTTTAACATGGACAGTTTTTTCAAAAGCGATTCCTCAAATAACCAAGATGGCCCGTGGGTTGTAGCCTACAAGTGTAATTCATATAGGTTTTTTACAGACCTTTTCCATATCATATGGGATCATGAGAAATCATAAGGTAATGTTTTTGTTCTGGATCAGGGCTCTTGAAGCAGATTGATGCTGGTGGAGACCAGTTTGTAGCAGGAGCCAATCATGACGATGCCATCTTCTGTCTTCCAAAGAAGAACACAGTTGGCTACAGTGGAAGCAATAGTGCTTTGAACTGGCGCCACATTCCTGGCGGCCTGAAGTACCACAGCTGTGGTCCTTATAGCTGCTGGGGTGTTAACAGTGCTGATCAAATCTATGTGAGGAAGGTAAGGCTAGGCTGGGCTCTGCTGTCTGTGGAATACTCACTAATCAATAAATTAATTGATTTAGCTTATCAGCCTTTTTTGGGTCTTGTAGGGGGTGAACTCCTTAAAATGTGAGGGGGACGGACACTGGCATCACATTTCAGGAAGCCTGTCTATGATCGAGGTGGGAAGTGACGGATCCGTCTATGGAGTGAATTCTGCAGGAAATGTGTACCACAGGTTTGTCTTTACGAGTTCTTCTCTATGGTAGATGCACCTTTGCATTTTTTTTAGCAAAAGGTGCAAGATAGAAAGTATTTTTTCATAATTTCATAATTGTGATACATTTTACTCTCAACTATAAATTGTTACTTCATGACTAGAAGTGAAATGTCTCCATTGCAGGCTTGGCACGTCTGCCTCTAAACCTGAAGGTACCGGCTGGGCCCACATTCTTCTCTACGGCGGACAGGTGAAGCATGTGTCCTATGATCTGGGCCATCTCTGGATCATCCTGAAGAATGGCAACATCTATGACTGCCCCAATGACTGCACTGAGTGAGCACTGCTCTTCCAAGGAGGCAGCCCTGCTGGTCAAGCCCTGCAGCTCAATTACTTAATCATTACGCACCCTCTAATTATTTTCTGATCTTCTAACACATCCGTAATTAGAACAGTCATAATCATGCTGTGCTTCTGTTCTGTTATTTAGTTCCAGTTTTGGTTTAGTTCTAGTTTGGTTCACATGGATTAACACATCTATTGTGTAGATTTAAAACAACAGAATCCAGAGACTTCAAAATATCCTGAAGTGATCCTGTCACTACTTGCGGGTATATTTGGTTGTACTTTCCAGAAATCTTTGTCTTTAAACTAATCATACTGATCAATAAAGCATATTGTACTCAAAATAATATTCAACTGCGTGCGTCATGCTTCATAATACATCTCCATTATGCAGTTCTCCTTATATACTCGATTGGTGACACAAGTTCACAGCTCCAAAAAATGAATTAGTTAGTCAGTAGTAGTCAGTTATTGTTTGATATGTTGCAAAATATGAATCTCTATCTGTCTGCAATACCGCTCTCTGCCTCTACGCACCTTCCAAAGAGGTCAACCCTCCACCTCTAGTGAGTGTGCTAGCCATGCTACACCTGTCTGCTGGCTTGCCCAGATTTTTTTCGAGCATAGTTTTGTTTGCATTTTTGCCTGTACTTCATGAATTGTATTGGACAATGATCTAGCTCTGATTATTGTGGTTTTGAGTGCCTATACTGTTTTGTTAAATTCACTTTTAAAAGGGGCCTGCATCTTTACACCGCTTAAGATTTAAGGTAGAACGGTCTTGTTAGATGTGTAACTAATGAACGCGGTCTCTTTTTTGGATTTTCCTGGAACCGCCTTAAAAGAAATAGACTCTTTATCCTAGGACGAGCAGCCTGTCTGTATGCTAGCCAGGTACACATAAGCTTCTACGTTTTCATTGATTGTGACCTGAAATAATATATAGTTTTTGACTCTTTGACTGTTTTAGTTAATTATATCTGCTGTTCTTAATTGCCCTCTACAGCACTTTGAACTACAACTCTTGTACGAAATGTGCTATATAAATAAAGTCTTTCTTACTTACTCTCTTTAGTTTAAAATGTATTGAACTATTTATGTTTAGTTTAATTTGTCCGACATGGTAGTGGTGACCTGGTGGTCATCTGGTGCCAACTTTAACCCCCACTGAAGTAAGTGAAGTATTTGGGATTGGGGAATCTATAACATGATGCATTTAGTCAGTGACCGTCGCAGATGAACGGCGGCTATGTGCACGTCTGTCGGAAGTAGCCTCATGATAACAATAACTAGACGTAACGCAAAGCGTTACAAAATATGACCGCCGAACTGTTTAGTAGGTTTTGGCACAGAATGAGTCATGGTTGTCAGTGTGTTTGTGTGTTTGTATGTGTTTTGTGTGTGTAAATTGGTTTGTGTTTCATTTTTATGTATTAAAGGAATTATTTGTGATAGATTTTGATGATTTGCTGCCGCGCGGCGGTCATAATAATACTATCAAATTGTATGGCGCTTTTCATGGACCCAAAAACCCTTAGAGTGCTGATAGGTGAAAATTCACCCTAGTTACCTCAGGACTGCATGTAAGTATGTTTATTAGACAAACAACAATTGCTATCGGGCTCACTCCCAGCACAAGGTTGAAAAGTGAAGCAATGATAAACACATCACACAAGGTTTATACAGACAGAAGTTTAGATTTTCAGCAGGGATAACCACGTGGTGGATCGTCTTGCAAGGATGGCAGTTTTGCACAAGGTCAGAAGAAGCACAGTTCCCTTCTTATCACCTCTGGTCTAAACATGCTCTTGTACATATGCAGACTAAGTGGCACAATAACAAAATAAAAAGTTACACACAAGACAGAAAAAACATGTTCCGGCCTTCATAAGCACATGATTCATATAAGGTAAATAATAATACAACAAGGCACTTGATTATTATATTCTTAAGTCATTAACAGTGTTTGGAAATAATCTCCATCAATCCCTCCTTTTATCCTTTCCAATGGATAATTCAAAATCACAATCAAGAAGCATCTTTCTTAGATACATGTGTGCATGTGGATATGTATGGATATATGTTTCTTTGTTTATTTATGTTTTAAGCAATGGACCTTTGCAGGCCTTTCTATTTCAGAATGCCTTCGTGTAATGTCATGTGTGATGAGTGGTGTTTGTGGACAATGTTAATGAGTAACTCAATTCTGATATGCCTGGATCCGGATGGTTTGGGCCCAAGTCATCCATGGACTGTTAACCCCACTAGCCTAAGACTTGCACCCGTAGCACTTCATTTCATGTAATGATGTGATGTACTGTATGACTGCAATTGATAAGAGGAAATAAAAAGTAAAAAATTAAATTAAAAAAAATAAAAACATCTTTCTTAAGCCGTCAATTATCAATTTGAATGGATAACTTCAAAATCATTACACTGAGCTTCATCACATGGATTTTCGGAACAGAGATCATTACTGAGCATCACTATAAGTCAATCATTTGAACTGTCATCATATTTCTCATCACACATTTGTATACTTTGCATTTGTAGGCCAACATAGTGGATGTCGACTGTGCGTCAGCTCGCCTAGGCTTCAGATAGCATTCAAACAAGGTTTCTTTGCTGAGTCCTTGAAGGCCCTGTTCCCCATCAGGCATTCTGCAGAACACATCGGTTGTTGAAAGTCACTGGGCAAGGAAATGTAAACTCTTTGTGGAAAATGTGTTTGGTTACCCCATCACGGATGATCTTTGGCCAGGCCCCATTGCCTGTTGTGATCAATAACGGTACCAAAATGTAGAACAGCTTGGAAAACTGTTGAGGAGACAGTTCCTGTTCTCTGTCTCTTTCTTTGGTACTCGTTAACAATGGGTCAGATGTATCCAGGTGGCTCTCTCCGCTTTTTTGACTGAGGAAGATGTTGACTGTAGCACTTGCTATGTATGGTCTGTCCCACCCGGGCGAGTGGCAGTGTTTTCTTTTGAGACTGTTAGTTAGGACCCAATCTCCTGGTCCAACCTTGAATTTAGCCTCACAGTGTTCCTGTGTAGGGGAGAGAAGTCTGAGAGCATTTAGTTCCGACATCATCTTTGCCGTGTACTCTGAAAGTGTGTATTCACTGCTCCGGGTTGGTGTGCTTGACTGTGTGTATCACTACCCTGGATGGGTAAAATGCAGAGATAAAATTCAGAGTGTGTGTGTGTCACTATCTCTGCCGTAAACAGTCACTAGTCACTAGGGCTCATTTCCATTTGTCTGTTTAAGCGAATGATTTGAGAGCTTAGGCAGTGTAGATTATTCCATACATCATTTCAAACAGTGATAACAACATGAATGCTTAATATCACTAATATCACTCCTGGGTTCTCAATTGGCTCTTAATAGTTTGGATTTAACTCAATAACAAAATGAATGATTAAACATCTGTCTCATAAAATTAAAATAAGAAGAAAAAAATATATGCTTACTATCCCCACTTATTGGGGCATGTTTTCACCATGGCTCAATATTACAGCATATCATTTAGTATTGTGAGATCTAATTCTTCAGTTGTGTACGTGTCACATGGTTGTTGCAGTTCAAAGTGCTTTTCATAAAATCAATAAAAGCAAGCAGTCATTTTCAATACATGGAGTAAAATAATGGTCAACATAGTATCAGAACCTAGTGTTCCGATAGGCTTCTTGAAGTATTAAAAAAACATGATAAAAGGAATAAAAGTAATCAATAAAAGCAAGCAGCTATCAGGACAATTAGTTCCGCTGCTTGTGCGGTCTAGTGTGGAAGCAGTGGCTGTGTGTTCAGGGTTAATTAGCTTGAACCATCAACAAACAATAGTTAAATCAGCTCCTGGAAAAGGCATATCTTGTAGGTCAGCTCTGGCTGCCATAGCTTTTTTATCTGTCCTCTGCCGTAAGTGAAAGTGTGGCTGTGTTAAATGTCATGCAGTGCTCAATAGTGATATGAGGCTGCGAGAGCGAAAACAAATTTAAAAGGTAAAAAAAATAAGCATGTGGAACTTTCAGTGTAAGTGTCTGTTTAGTACAATAGGAGCAGAGGCTGTGGATGTGCTAAGACAGCAGAACTAACCAAAAGTTGCTTCAACTGTTCAAATGCCTGCTTTCCATCTTCAAGCCTTTTATTAATATCTCCTGCTGACCTGGGCTGGGAATAAAGTAAATTCTGCAACATTTGTGTTTCTAATGCGTAGTTAAGAAAATTAAATAATTCCCAGAAAATACACAATTTATTTCTTTGTCTGTGGCTGAGGTGCTTTTTAAAGATAGCTTTACTCTAGTGCACCACAGCTGCTACATTTGTGGCCTTGTTTCTGCAAAAAAATCTTAACAATGCCAGGGTATGTTGTCTACAGGTCTTCTTATCTGGAGGAACAGCAGATTCTTTTGAGCCAGCACTCAGCCCCCACCCAGCCTGTGTTAGTCCAATGCGTCAGTCTAGGTTAATGTAGTTAGTGTGACAGGCTTACATTTCTCTTTAAATGTTTTTGGGCTAAACAGTGTATATTCTATAGATAATAACATTTTGGGACACCATTGTTCAGTTTATTCTAAAACACATGTATTGTTGGAAAAAGTCTAATGCCCAACCCAAATACATTTGTTGGGCATGAGACTTCAAAAGTAATGGGTTATGTGTATGACTTCGTTTTAGATGTCTCTTTCTTTTGACAACCTCACTGTTCTGGGAATGGAATTATCTCAATACTGCTTAGCAGGCAACAGAGTCACACAAAACAAAACAAAACAAAAAAAATCATTGGCTTTCTTGCCACCATTAACGTAGGTTTTACGCTGTTTGGTTTAACGTAGGTTTTACGCATTAAAGCAAAGACATTTTCATAATCAATGTTTAAAATTTCCTCTGGGTCATTTCCAGGATACCACACACACACACACACACACACACACACACACACACACACCTTCCACTCAAAGGTATCCTTCAGTCTGGCTTGGAGGGGGTGGCCACCTCTCTCCAGCTGCCACGTCTAGTCACTGTCTGCTGTTCTCCCTTCCCCTAGGAACTCTGTTATCATGTCTTCCTCTTTGAGCTCTTTTTGAGCAGGCACTGGACCAATGTCCCACTTTCCCACACACATTACAGTAATCCTCCCATTCTGGCCTTTTATTTTCTGTTCCTCCACCTCTTCCTTCGCCCCCTCTTCCTCTATTATGGTCCCCCCTGTATCTTGTGTCACGGCTTGTATGTACCTCATGTATTTCACATTTGTTAACCATTTTCTTGTCTTTCTCTAGGAGAAAACTTTCTGCATGAGCAGCCATTTGTTTAACAGGCAGAAACCCGCTCTGTTGCCACTGTATCAGATGTTTGTTTACAAACGTGCTGATTTCTGTCCTCATCCCTCCCATGAATGCATTTTTTAACTGCATGGCGTAAGGCCCATCATCTGCCCATTCAAGTGGTTCAGTCATCCCACTATGAACTTTGAATATTTTCTGTAGTCTTTCTAAGTATTCCTGAATTGTTTCTTTTTCTTTTTGCACACAATAAAATATCTTAGAGAAGTCTGCGTGTCCACGGAAATGTTGTTGTATTCTTCCTAACAGGGCGTCTATTTGGGTCCAGTACTCACTGGTGTTGTCATGTGAATAGTTCAGTGGTGTGGTTCTGGTCTGCTGGTTCTGGCCGGTTGCAGTCCAGACATCAGCGACCTGGTACCACTCTGTTCCCAGGACAGCTCTTACACATGTCTCGAACTCAGCTGCGTTCGGACGGAAAGTGTCTGCCATCAGTCGTAGTTTTGCAATGCAATCTTCTGGACCCTCTTTCGGGTGTGGAATGTCAGCGGTTACGCTTTTCACATCGGTTATTGTCCAAGCTCCATAAACCCACACTGTAGGTTCAGCCCCCGCTTCCCCTGCATTAGGGCTTGGCATTTCTATCATCGGAGCGGGGAGATTATTTTCTTCAGCTACAATAAGTGGATCATTTCTTAATACTCCTTCATTATCTTCATTTGCTTTGTAAGCTTCTGGACCCTCTTTAGGGTGTGGTATGTCAGCGGTTACGCTTTTCACATCGTTTATTGTCCAAGCTCTATAAACCAACACTGTAGGATCAGAGCCCTGTTCCACTGCATAAGGGTTTGGCATTTCTATCATCGGAGCGGGGAGATTATTTTCTCCAGCTACAATAAGTGGATCATTTCTTAACATTCTTTCATTATCTTTATTTGCTTTGTAAGCAATCAGTAGTTGTTGTATTTTTTCTAATTGGTCGTGTACTGACTCTTTCTGATTTCTGAGTCTCCTTTGTGCTTCACTATGCCATATCTGGGCCTCTCTTAACCCAAGTTTTGCTTGCATGTGTCTGTCACCACAGGCCTTCTCTCTGATTTTTTGTATCAAGTCAGTAGTTGCCTCTACTTTTAGCTCTCCCTCAAATCCAAAATCTTGTTTCCACATATGTCTATGCATTACACAGTCAGCATTTGCGTGTATTGCCATATGTTTCATATCCCCCTCTAACTGGGATATGTCATCAATTTTAGATCCCTTGTTTCCCATTTTGTATTATTGTTCAAATTCGACTAGACAGGAGTTTCTCTATGTTTATGTTTTTGTCTCTTAAGGAGACCGGAATATACCTCAGCACCCAGGAGTATCTCGAACTCTAGCAAATTATTTCGGAAATATATCTAAAACAGTTAGTATCAACACCACTGAAAAACACGAGGGACAGGGGAATGGATCGACCTTTAAGAGACTTCTCCGGAGTTGTCTAAAAATAGGTCTAGAGAGTTTGTACAGGCTTCCAGTGGCCAAGAGGATTTATCTCTCGTTCAACACACGAGGCAAACAGGAATATCTCAAAAAAGTTTGTAACCTTAAAGAATTCTTTCTCCACCCCGCAGAGAAGTTAGTCTCAACCCCACTTGAAGACAAGTGTACACAAAACCTAAACAATCAAGAACCAAAGACTAGCATGCAATTACAACAAACTAAAACTATACTCACAAACAGCTCGGAGTCCACCCCCTATAGTCAAATTCAAGTCCTTCACTCTCGGCTCTCCTCGCTGGCAGGCTCTGGCCTCCTTCCAATTCAAGGTGGAGGTCTTTAGAAAAGGAGATGTTGTCTCCCCCGTGCAAGCTTTCAGGCAGGGCTGTAGTCTACGTGATACGCAGGTATACGCCGTATTACCACTTAAAACGTTTGTGGGTTTGCGTATATCCACTAAAACCTATGTCTCCACTAAAACCTAGGCCAGGGGGGAGCTGTGGCACCGACCCATCACAGACAGTATACCCACCACAGAAAACTAGACAACAGCACTGGTTTCAGGCCCTGATAATTAGCCCAGCGTGGAGAGTCAAAGAGGTTGTTGGAATCCCGGTCACGAGCCCCCAAATATGATAGGTGAAAATTCACCCTAGTTACCTCAGGACTCCGGAGCTGTATGTAAGTATATTTATTAGAAAAACAGCAATTGCAATCGGGCTCACTCCCAGCACAAGGTTGAAAAGTGAAGCAATGATAAACACATCGCACAAGGTTTATATAGAGAGAAGTTTAGCTTTCAGCAGTGATAACCACGTGGTGGATCATCCGAGGCTCCCTGTCTTGCAAGGATGGCAGTTTTGCACAAGGTCGGAAGAAGCACAGTTCCCTTCTTATCACCTCTGGTCTAAACATGCTCTTGTACATATGCAGACTAAGTGGCACCTAATAACCTTATAAAAAGTTACACACAAGACAGAAAAACCATGTTCCTGCTTTCATAAGCACATGATTCATATGGCGTAATTAATAATACATAATAATGATTGATTTATGATTTTGTCATTTCTGATAGACAACCCTTATCATTTTGACAAGGTGGTCATAATTCAACCCTAGGCTCTCTCTCTAATAATTCATTGTATTTGTTGAACACACACACACACACACACACACACACACACACACACACACACACACACACACTCTCTCTGTTCTCCATGGACACACTATGACATTTCACATAGATAATTCACAGGATTAGAATGCCTTGGCCTGGCAGGGTGTGTGTGAGATTTGACAGTAGACAGTACCTTTTGTTTTAAAACACTAGTGTACACAAAGTGAGACAATACCCCCTTGATGTAGAGTTTGTAAGTTATAAGAACAGGCGGGTCCCAACCCAATACACACACACACACACACACACACACACACACACACACACAGTGAGATATGAGAAAGGTTTCAAATCCACTTTGTTGAGCAACTGTGTATACACAACACATTATTGGGCCACTGGAATAACTTCAAAAATAGAAAAGAAAAAGTAATCTCATTAGTTGATAGTAGAAAATGGACAGAACCTTTCAAAAAATTATACAAAAAAAGGTAACCTAAATTCTGAACAAAAAGCCTTAAAAACTCAGTTGAGAAAACAACAGGCTAAATCAATTAGATGCCCCTATAACATTACTAGAATTCAACTTAAAACCCCTCCAGAACAAAATATCATGTGGCGTAGATGCAGGGTCCAGTCAAATGCTGAAACACAGCACACCTTAATTACAGTAAGAGAGGCAATCTTGAAAATATTTAATTTAATCCTGTCTTCAGGCCACTTTCTAAATATTTAGCTGTTTCATAGACTTAGCACACACACACACACACACACACACACACACACACACACACACACACACACACACACACAGGGTTAGAGACTTTAGCAAAGCTTTCCACTCAGTATGGCACAACGGACTTATGTTGAAATGAATTGATAGTGGAATTGGAGACTAAATGTATGACATCATTCAAAACAATGAATGCTGTGTAGAAATTAACAACAGAATAACAGATTATTTTCATCAGACAAAAGGAGTTCGACAAGGCTGTTGCTTGAGTCCAACTTTATTTAACATATACAGTATATCAAGGATTTGGCTACAAAGATTGAAAGATCTTATTCTCCAGGTCTTAAAAAAGAAGGAGATTTTCAGCAAAAAGCTGGCATTTAATTTCTTCATTTAGAAGTTTAAGACCTGGGGACAAAGATCTTTCAATTTTACAAGCCAAATCATTGATATGTTGAATAACGTTTGACTTAAGCACCAGCCTTTTCAAACTTCTTTTGTCTGGTCAAAATAATCTGTTATTCTATTGTTTTTTATACATGCAGCATGTATTGTTTTCATGTCTTTAATGATGTCATACATTGTCTCCAATTACACTATCAATTCATTTCAACAAAAGTCCTTCATGCCATACTGAGTGGAAAGCTTTGTACATGTTTTGTACATGTTCCTCTATAAGTGTTAGTTATTATACACAGTTGCTTAACAAGTGGATTTGACACCTTGTATTGGATTGGGACCCGCCTGTTCTAATCACTTACAAACTCTACGAGTGGGTATTTTCTCACTTTATGTGTACACAAGTGTTTTAAAACAAAAGGCACTCTACCAAATCTCACACACACCCTGCCCAAGAGTAAGAACAAACAGACATTCCCAACAGGAAGCTTGTGCTTGGGGAATGTATAAAAAGCTGCTCATCTGACCTCCTAGAGACTTACTTGTCAGTTAACGTCGCTGAGTTAGCCATGCCTCTCCGCATCGCAACACTTCTCTTTGCCCTGCACTGTCTGTTGCCGACTTCATGTGTGGGTAAGTTCATCTGACTGTTACTCAATCCTGTGCATGTTATCCATCTTTCCCTGCTCTCTCTGACTACATTCTGTCAACCCACCACCACATTTAAGTGTTTTTGTTTGTCTTGCAGAGTATAGCTGTAAGCAAGTCCCTGGTGCCCTGGTGCAGATTGATGCAGGTGTTGGACAAGTGTTCGGGGTCAACAAACGCGACAAAATCTACACAAGAATTGGATCGTCATGGAAAAGGTTGCCAGGCAAACTGAAGCATGTCACCGTAGGACCTGCAGGAGTTTGGGGAGCCAATAAAGCGAATCACATCTTTAAACTTGTTGGGGGTAACTGGGTGAATGTACCTGGTAAGAATAACTTCCCTTATAATAATTTATGGAATTGTGGGCCACCAATAGACAAGGTTTGCATGTAGTCATTTTTAGACGGATAAAAGTGCAATATGTCTACAACCTTAATGTGCAGCTGTATGATTCCATAGGAATATTATTATAGGATTATATTATATTTTTAAAATGATGTGTGTCTTTATTATGATGTCAACCCATATGGGGAAAGATTGTAAAATGAATTTATGTTCATTTTGATATAGCACAAATAATAACAGTGTGTTAACACCGTATCTGAAAGGGTCCATAATTCTGTGTAACAGAAAAACATGTTGAAGGACGTTGTACCATATCTGTGTGAAATATATGTGCAAGTTCTTTCCCAAAGATGTGTTGTACAAGTGTTGTACATGACGAGTGTTATTCATAGAGGTTTTTTACAGACTTTTTAATATGGGAGCAATCATAAGTTAATGTTTTTGTTCTGGATCAGGGCTCTTGAAGCAGATTGATGCTGGTGGAGACCAGTTTGTGGCAGGAGCCAATCATGGCGATGTCCCCTTCTGTCTTCCAAAGAAGAACACAGTTGGCTACAGTGGAAGCAATAGTGCTATGAACTGGCGCCAGATACCTGGCGGCCTGAAGTACTACAGCTGTGGTCCTTATAGCTGCTGGGGTGTTAATAGTAATGATACCATTTTTGTGAGGAAGGTAAGGCATGCTGGGCTCTGCTGTCTGTGAAATAATTGCTAGTCAATAAATTAACTGATTTTGCTTATCAGTGTTTGTTCCGTCCACTAGGGGGTGAACTCCTCTAATTGTGAGGGGGAAGGATCCTGGCAGGAGGTTCCAGGACGCCTGTCTATGATCGAGGTGGGAAGTGACGGATCTGTCTATGGAGTGAGTTCTGTAGGAGAAGTTTTCCGCAGGTTTGTCTTTACAAGATCTTCTGTAAGGGAAATGCACCTTTGTATTTTTTCCAAGTCACAAAGTAATTTTTCATAACTTCAGAATAGTGATACATTTTACTTTTAACTGTAAATGATGCCTTCATGAATAAAAGTGAAATGTCTCCATTGCAGGGATTACACGTCTGCCTGTAAACCTGAAGGTACTGGCTGGACCCACATTCTTCTCTACAGTGGAGAAGTGAAGCATGTGTCCTACGATCTAGGCCATCTCTGGATCATCCTGAAGAATGACAACATCTTCGACTGCACTGACCTCTGAGCACTGCTGTTCCACAGATAGCCCTAATGGTTAAACCCTGCAGTTTAAATTCTCAATCGAATACGCACCCTTTAATTAGTTTCCAACCTTACAAAACACCCGTAATTAGAGCAGTCATAATCGTCCTGTCCGTCTGTTGTATTATCCAGTTCCAGTTTAGATTGTGCAGATCTATTCTATTGTGTATTGTGCAGATTTTAAGCAACATTATCCAGAGACTTCAAATATCCTGATTTGATCCTGTCTTTGCATGATTGTACTTTCTAGAACTGTTTGTCTTTAAAATAATCATAATGATTTTCGTCTTTTTTCTTGGAGATTTGGTGATCAATAAAGCATATTGTACTCAAAATGACACTCAACTGCAAGGGTCATGCTTCATATTACATCTCTATTACGCAGTTCTCCAGATAAACTCGTTTGGTGACACAAAAAGATACAAATCTCTGTTCCATACCAGAATCCTGATCATCATCAAACCCACGCTAATGTTAGCTATCAACAAAATTAGCCAGCAAATTTCACTAGTATCAATCATCATTCAGTCATCTCACTAAAAAGGAAAGGTATGAATCTACTTTTAACTTTTTTTTAATCCGCTACAGTCATGAGACTTGCGTTGAAGGGCAAATCTGTCGTGGATTTAAAAAAAAAAAGGTTAAAAGTGGGGGGCACTGTGGCGCGAGCCAATAAGCCCCCCATTTACAGGTTACAATGCCTGGTTCGCAGGTTAGATTCCAGCCTGTTGTCGTCCCCCGATCCTCTCCCCACCTCTTCACTCCTCCTCACTTCCTGTCCAAAACACTTCACTGTTTTATCCAAATAAAGGCTAAAAAGCCAGTAAATAAATATATTTAAAAAAAGGTTAAAAGTAGATACACACCTTTATTTCAATCCAAAATCGTCCCGATGTCCAGGGCATGAAGAAAAAACTACTGGGCAGGACTGATGGAAGGATAATTTCTCTGAACTTGTTACACAGTGAAAAATTGAACTTGTTCATTTACATGGTCTGTTCACAATCATCAATAATCACATAGAACCTTTATTGGACTCAAAACATGCAAGGTGGATATATCTGGAGTATTGGTTTTATCGGACCAACCTGAGCGTTCATGCTAATGTCACTGATGCTGCTAGCACCATGGTTAGCACCCTCAGTAGTGGTGGAGGGTTGACCTCCTTAACCACATTGTTCCTCTCCTTAAATCCACACCACATACTCCTGGCATTTCTTCTTCTTTTACGTCACTCTTGTTTCTTATTCGTTCTTCCAAACGTGGACATTTAAGTAGCAAAAACAATGCATTGTTGATACAGGGCTCTCAAGTGTCACGCATTGAGCGTGACAGTCACTCATTTTGGTCTTTAGTCTCGCACTCCCGCCACACGTCATATTTCTCAAGCTGAAAAAAACCTCTAGGCTATTTAATGTGCCGCAGCGCGCAAACATGACCTGGCCGCGTTGCCCTCACCATAGAGGAATCAAGCACGTCTCCCCGAATCCCCTGGAGTTCTGCCGTGAGGTGCCACTTATCAGCCAATCAAAAAAAAAGAAATGGGCTACACGATAGCTAATCAGAAAAAAACTCGGAATGGGGGCGGGGGGATATGTCACTCTTGCCTGTCTTCAAAACTTGAGAGCCCTGGTTGATATTAACTTGAAACTACCGTTCGGTGAAGTCTACATTCACTCTCCCTCACCTCTCAAGACAGGCCTGGGTTGCGGATTGATCGGATCCCGGAAAAGTTTTCTAAGTGACAGAATCGACTTTTTCTTAGGATTTTTTAGGGTTAGGGTGAGAGTATAAGGCTAAAAACTGGGTCTCGGTACCCCTACCAATGCCTGAAAGTACGTTACACTTCCTGTATGACGTCATATGACGCGGGTATTGTACTTTTCCGAGATCCGACTAATCCGCAACCACAGGCCTGTGTCCTCAACTCACCTGGTAGAAGAATAGGTAGAGCGAGGCCTACACCACAAAGATGATAGCCTTGATAGCTACGGAGTACACATATAATAATATAAATAGATATCTTGTTGTTTTGGAAATGTTAATATATAAGTTAATAAATACTTACTCCCACACACACATACGGACACACACACGGATTTATGTTGAAATTAATTGATAGTGGAATTGAAGACAAAATGTATGACATCATTCAAAACAATGAATGCTGTGTAGAAATTAACAACAGAATAACAGATTATTTTGATCAGACAAAAGGAGTTCGACAAGGCTGTTGGTTGAGTCCAACTTTATTTAACATATACAGTATATCAAGGATTTGGCTACAAAGATTGAAAGATCTTATTCTCCAGTCTTAAAAAAGAAGGAGATTTTCAGCAAAAAGCGGGCATTTCATTTCTTCATTTAGAAGTTTAAGACCTGGGGACAAAGATCTTAAAATTTTACGAGCCAAATCGTTGATATGTTGAATAACGTTAAACTTAAGCACCAGCCTTTTCAAACTTCTTTTGTCTGGTCAAAATAATCTGTTATTCTATTGTTTTTTATACATGCATTTATTGTTTTCATGTCTTTAATGATGTCATACATTTAGTCTCCAATTACACTATCAATTCATTTCAACATAAGTCCTTTGTGCCATACTGAGTGGAAAGCTTTGCTAAAGTCTATGAAACAGCCAAATATTTGAGCTTTTTTAACATTTTGTACATGTTCCTCTATAAGTAAGGGATAATGTATAGAACGCAGGTCCTTATCGGAAAATAAGTCCCGACAGGGTGAACCGGACACCGACGCGAAGCGGAGGTGTCTTGCTTCGCCCTGAAGGGACTTATTTTCCGATGAGGACCTGCGTTCTATACATTATCCCGCTTATTATACGGTTACTTGCCACAACAAAACAAAAAAACAAATACACTTAACACAGTGTGTCTTTTTACAATGTATTTGTTACTATACGTAGTGTTAAAAAGCAGAGAAATAGTTTGCCAAAGACGTTGAACTTCAAAGACGTTGAACATTCTTTAGAACACAGCTGCTCAACCGTCTGCTGAAACTCCATTGATAAGTTAGTGTGGAATACTTGGGGAATGATACGAAAGACCTATATCAGAGGCACAAAACCCGTTGCCATTGACAGCACAGCGGTCATTATATGCAGGTCATTATATGAAAATAAGTACCTGCGAACGTTGGGGATGGCCCATTCAAATCAACGGGGCTTTTTGGAACGTTCTGAAGAGCCGTATAATAAGTGTTAGTTATTATACACAGTTGCCTAACAAGTGGATTTGACACCTTTCTCATCTCTAACCCTGTGTGTGTGTGTGTGTGTGTGTGTGTGTGTGTGTGTGTGTGTGTGTGTGTGTGTGTGTGTGTGTGTGTGTGTGTGTGTGTGTGTGTGTGTGTGTGTTTGTGTGTATTGGATTGGGACCCGCCTGTTCTAATCACTTACAAACTCTACATCGAGTGGGTATTTTCTCACTTTAAGTACACAAGTGTTTTAAAACAAAAGGCACTCTACCAAATCTCACACACACCCTGCCCAAGACTAAGAACAAACAGACATTCCCAACAGGAAGCTTGTGCTTGGGGAATGTATAAAAAGCTGCTCATCTGACCTCCTAGAGACTTACTTGTCAGTTAATGTTGCTGAGTTAGCCATGCCTCTCCGCATCGCAACACTTCTCTTTGCCCTGCACTGTCTGTTGCCGACTTCATGTGTGGGTAAGTTCATCTGACTGTTACTCAAACCTGTGCATGTTATCCATCTTTCCTCTGCTCTCTCTGACTGCATCTGTCAACCCACCACCGCATTTAAGTGTTTATGTTTGTCTTGCAGAGTATAGCTGTAAGCAAGTCCCTGGAGCACTGGTGCAGATCGATGTAGGTGTTGGACAATTGTTCGGGGTCAACAAAGCTGACAACATCTACACAAGGTTTGGATCGTCATGGAAAAGGTTGCCAGGCAAACTGAAGCATGTCACCGTGGGACCTGCAGGAGTCTGGGGGGCCAATAAAGCGGATAAGATCTATAAACTTGTTGGGGGTAACTGGGTGAATGTACCTGGTAAGAATAACTTCCCTAATGATAATTTATGGAATTGTGGGCCACCAATAGACAAGGTTTGCATGTAGTCATTTTTAGACGGATAAAAGTGCAATATGTCTACAACCTTAATGTGCAGCTGTATGATTCCATAAGAATGTGCTGGTATGATTTAAAATGATATTATATTTTTAAAATGATGTGTGTCTTTATTATATTGATGTCAACCCTTATGGGGAAAGATTGTTTAATTAATTTATGTTCCTTTTGATATAGTACATATAATAACAGTGTGTTAACACCGTATCTGAAAGGGTCTGTAATTCTGTGTAACAGAAAAACACATTGAAGGACCTTTCTGTGTGAAATATATGTGCAAGCTTTTCCCCACAGATGTGTTGTGCCAATGTTTAACATGACAAGTGTAATTCATAAAGGTTTTTTACAGACCTTTTCCATATGGGATCATGAGCAATCATAAGTTAATGTTTTTGTTCTGGATCAGGGCTCTTGAAGCAGATTGATGCTGGTGGAGACCAGTTTGTAGCAGGAGCCAACCATGTAGATGCCCCCTTCTGTCTTCCAAAGAAGAACACAGTTGGCTACAGTGGAAGCAATAGTGCTATGAACTGGCGCCAGATACCTGGCGGCCTGAAGTACTACAGCTGTGGTCCTTATAGCTGCTGGGGTGTTAATAGTAATGATACCATTTTTGTGAGGAAGGTAAGGCATGCTGGGCTCTGCTGTCTGTGAAATAATTGCTAATCAATAAATGAATTGATTTTGCTTATCAGTGTTTGTTCCGTCCACTAGGGGGTGAACTCCTCTAATTGTGAGGGGGACGGTTCCTGGCAGGAGGTTCCAGGACGCCTGTCTATGATCGAGGTGGGAAGTGACGGATCTGTCTATGGAGTGAGTTCTGTAGGAGAAGTGTTCCGCAGGTTTGTCTTTCGATGCTCTAAAGTCATTTTGAATAACTTCATAATTGTGATGCATTTTACTTTCAACTGTAAATGATTCCTTCATGAATATAATTGAAATGTCTCCTTTGCAGGGATTCCACGTCTGCCCTTAAACCTGAAGGTACCGGCTGGACAAACCTTCAGCTCTACGGCGGACAGGTGAAGCATGTGTCCTATGATCTGGGCCATCTCTGGGTCATCCTGAAGAATGGCAACATCTATGACTGCACCAATGACTTCACCAATGAGTGCACTGCCTGAGCACTGCTCTTCCACAGAGGCAGCCCTGCTGGTCAAACCCTGCAGCTTAATTACCTAATCAAATATGCACCTTTTAATTAGTTTCACCCTTTAATTAGTTTCCGATCTTCTAACACACCCATAATTAGAACAGTCTTAATCGTCCTGTCCGTCTGTTGTATTATCCAGTTCCAGTTTAGTTCATATGGAACAACACATCTATTGTGCAGATTTTTAACAACATTATCCAGAGATTTCAAATATCCTTATTTGATCCTGTCTTTGCATGATGTTATATCAGGGTGTACTTTCTAGAACTGTTTGTCTTTAAAATAATCATAATGATTTTCGTCTTTTTTCTTGGGGATTTGTTGATCAATAAAGCATATTGTACTCAAAATGACACTCAACTGCAGGCGTCATGCTTTATAATACATCTCTATTACGCAGTTCTCCAGATATACTCGTTTGGTGACACAAAAAGATACAAATCTTTGTTCCATACCAGGATCCTGATCATCATCAAACCCACGCTAATGTTAGCTATCAACAAAATTAGCCAGCAAATTTCACTAGTATCAATCATCATTCAGTCATCTCACTAAAAAGGAAAGGTATGAGTCTTCTTTTAACTTTTTTTTAATCTAATCTTTTAAACTACAGACATGAGACTTGCGTTGAAGGGCATATCTGTCGTGGATTAAATAAAAAGGTTAGAAGTTGGGGGCACTGTGGCGCGAGCCAATAAGCCCCCCATTTACAGGTTACAATGCCTGGTTCGCAGGTTAGATTCCGGCCTGCTGTCGTCCCCCGATCCTCTCCCCACCTCTTCACTCCTCCTCACTTCCTGTCCAAAATACTTAACTGTTCTATCCAAATAAAGGCTAAGAAGCCCATAAATAAATCTTTTTTTTTTTTAAAGGTTAAAAGTAGATACACACCTTTCATTCAATCCAAAATCGTCTCGATGTCCAGGGCATGAAGAAAAAACTACTGGGCAGGACTGATGGAAGGATAATTTCTCTGAACTTGTTACACAGTGAAATTTTGAACTTGTTCATTTACATGGTCTGTTCACAATCATCAATAATCACATCGAACCTTTATTGGACTCAAAACATGCAAGGTGGATATATCTGGAGTTTTGGTCTTATCGGACCAACCTGAGCGTTCATGCTAATGTCACTGATGCTGCTAGCATCATGGTTAGCACCCTCAGTAGTGGTGGATGGTTGACCTCCTTAACCACATTGTGACTCTCAATAGATTTAGATAGGAGCGTGAGAAGTGAGACGGGTCGATAGTTTTCCACCTGAGTGGGATCGAGAGGCGGCTTCTTGAGCAGCGGTGTTACCTGAGCCACTTTGAATGAAGAAGGAAATGTTGCAGAATTAAATTAAGCATTAATCAACTGTGTTATTGCCAGTAAGACGGCAGGCAATATGGCTTAAAGGATGATGGATGGGATGGGGTCCAGCGGGCATGTAGTTGGACGGCTACCTGTTAGGATTTTGGACACCCCACTCTCAGTGAGAGACAGAAGGGAACGATAGCATATCTTTATTGTAGAAAATGTTTAAGGTGGACTCATGATAAGAATAGAGATGATCACATACAATATCTTTTCACTGCTTCAATGTATTTATCCAAAACGACTTTCAAGGAAATGTAAAGACACTCTTGGTAAGGAGAAGTGGAGAGTCGAACTAGCAACCTTGCAATTACTAAACGACTCCTCTTAACGACTCCTCTACCCTCTGTACACACTTGACGTCATACCTAGGCTACACACTGATCCCTATACACAGATTCACACACACATATTCAAACTCCTACTTCTATGGTCATCTACACATTCATGTACTACACACATACTGTATATGGTACATGATACATAAGAGCATACAGTACAAATATCCTCATAATAATCTATTCATTTGATACTCTTGGGGCTTGTTTTTATCTACTTATTATGAAAGAGGTGAGATAATTATTTTCGTATGTGTGAACTCCCTAACTATCAAGGCTATCATCTTTGTGGTGTGAGCACTTCGCTCTACAGATTCTTCTACCAGGTGAGTTGAGGACACAGGCCTGTCTTGAGAGGTGAGTGTGTGTGTGTGTCTCCTCTCCCTGCTTGGTTAGGGCTCAGATACGCGTCTTTTTTTCAGGTAGAAACGCTTCAGTAACACCCTGGCAAAGTGCGGCGGCCAAAACAGAAGCGGTGCGCTTCCCTGCCTTGCGCTGGAAAGTTGAGAATAGTTCAACTTTTAAGCGCACCTAAAAAAAACGCTTCAAAGACGCAACGCGTGGTGGAGAAGGGGCGCACGCTTTAAACGCGCCGTAGCCTACCATAGGAATCAATGCATTTGCTCGCGTCCCGTTTTTACAAAAACGCGTATGTGTATCTGACATATCTGTATTTGACAGAGCTGCTCCATGGACCACCACTCTCGATTTGAATGAAATATCTGCAAGAGTGAAGTTTATCGCATTCGGTTTTCTGACTCTGAATGAGTATTTACTCAAAGATTTGAAGAGGTTCTTTTGCTACAACACCTGTTTTGACCCTGTTTTCCTGTACACTGGCTGTTCATCAATTTCTGAATACCCTGGAATTAAAGCAAATAGACTATGAACTTTGTTTCCCTTTTCTTATCTTTTAAATATGGGGGGTTTGTATGCCTTTATTTGGACAGGACAGTGACGTGTTATTACAGAGGACTGGGAAATGACATCAGGCGTGACTTGAACCCGTGTCCAGTAAATGGGGGGACTGATCGCCCCCTTGATTTTCTTAACTTATTAGGTTAAATATTAGCTCATCATTATCCTATTTGTATCAATTAGATAGGCTACTCTTTGGGCTTGTTTTTAATCTACTTATTATGAAAGAGGTGAGATAATTATTTTCGCTAGCAAGATCTCATTCTATGATTCATTCCATTAAGCCTACTGCCAGCAGGCACATTCAATATAGGACGTGAAACACAAGATAACAAACACAAAAGATAATTATATTTTGGTAAGTCCCGATGCTGAAAAAGCTCTGGATCTTTTTGTATTACAACAATTTGTAATCAGGAAAGACTGTATTATAGAATGAAACATAAAGTAACTTCACTATTGCAAAATTAAATGTTTTACTTAAATATTAGCTCATCATTATCCTGTATTAAAAAGACCTTCAGAACAGAACTGTTTAAATATTTAATTTGGAGCGTTTGTATGCCTTTACAGTGACGTGGTATTACAGAGGACTGGGAAATGGGATATTCAAACCAGGAGTGCGCCTTGCCAGAAATGCTCATATTTGACAATATGGACAGAAGGATTCGGTGGTCAGTGTTGGGAAAGTTCACTTTCTACATTAACTAGTTCAGTTCATAGTTCACACATTTTAAAATGAACTAGTTCAGTTCATAGTTCATAATTCAAAAATTTGAACTAAGTTCACAGCCCCAAAAAATGAACTAGTTCAGTTATTTTTTTCAATATGTTGCGAGCTAAAAAAAAAATATCTAAATCTCTATATGTCTGCAATACCGCTTTCGGCCTCTATGCAACTTTGTCGCTCTCACACTTGCCAGGCATTGACAGTAAAATAAAGCACACGCAGCGATTTGAAACTGTTAAATGACTGTTAAATGTGGGTTTTTCGCCTGGAAGTCCCTAGAAATCTGGCACCTTATTGAACGAAATTAAAAAGAGTGAACGTGCCGTTCACAGACACCAGAATGAACGCGTTCACACTCCAGTATCGTTCATCAGGCAATAATACAGAACGTTCAGTTCACGTTCACCAAAATTATGAACGAGTTCATGAACTTTCGTTCGGCTTCGACCCGTGTCCAGTAAATGGGGTGACTTACCGCCCCCTTGATTTTCCTTAACTTATTACTTTAAATATTAGCTCATCATTATCCTAGAAAAGGAAGAACATCTTTCAAGAGCTTCAGAACGGAACTGTCGCCTTGAGTTCCACAACTCTAGAACCGTTTGGACGTACAGTACACCGACAGGTAAGCGTAGCTCCTGGGTAACAATATTGTCTCTAATTGCTATAAATTATTAATACATTATTGTCTATAAAAAGCTGCTCATGAACTTGTCACAGAGACTTACTTGTCAGTTAGTCACTGAGTGAACCATGCCTCTCCGCATCGCAACACTTCTCTTTGCCCTGCACTGTCTGTTGCCGACTTCATGTGTGGGTAAGTTCTTCTGACTGTTACTCAAACCTGTGCATGTTTTCCATCTTTCCCAGCTCTGTCTGACTACATTCTGTCAACCCACCGCCGCATTTAAGTGTTTTTGTTTGTCTTGCAGAGTATAGCTGTAAGCAAGTCCCTGGTGCACTGGTGCAGATTGATGCAGGTGTTGGACAAGTGTTCGGGGTCGCCAAAGACGACACCATCTGGACAATAATTGGATCGTCATGGACACAGTTGCTAGGCAAACTGAAGCATGTCACCGTAGGACCTGCAGGAGTCTGGGGAGTCAACAGAAATAATCAGATCTTTAAACTTGTTGGGACTGACTGGGTGTCTGTAACTGGTAAGAATAACTACATTAATAATAATATATGGAACTGTGAGCCACCAACACAGACAAGGTTTGCATGTAGTCATTTTCAGACGGATAAAAGTGCAATATGTCTACAACCTCAATGTGCACCTGTATCATTCCACAGGAATGTGCTGGTATGATTTAACAGAAATGTTTATCTTTTTAAAATGTGTTTCTTTATTAGGATGTCAACCCATATGGGGAAAGACTGGACATATAATAACAGTGTGTATAATAACACTGTATCTAAAACGGTCCATAATTCTGTGTAACAGAAAAACATGTTGAAGGACCTTGTACCGTTTCTGTGTGAAATATATGTTCAAGTTCTTCCCCAAAGATGTGTTGTACAAGTGTTGTACATGACGAGTGTTATTCCAGGTTTTGTACAGACCTTAACCATATGGGATCATGAGCAATCATAAGTTAATGTTTTTGTTCTGGATCAGGGAGCTTGAAGCAGATTGATGCTGGTGGAGACCAGTTTGTGGCAGGAGCCAATCATGGCGATGCCCCCTTCTGTCTTCCAAAGAAGAACACAGTTGGCTACAGTGGAAGCAATAGTGCTATGAACTGGCGCCAGATACCTGGCGGCCTGAAGTACCACAGCTGTGGTCCTTATAGCTGCTGGGGTGTTAGCAGTGATGATCAAATCTTTGTGAGGAAGGTAAGGCTAGGCTGGGCTCTGCTGTCTGTGGAATACTTACTAATCAATAAATGAATTGATTCTGCCAATCAGCCTTTGTTGGGTCTTCTAGGGGGTGAACTCCTTTAATTGTGAGGGGGACGGTCACTGGCAGCTCATTCCAGGAGGCCTGTCTATGATCGAGGTGGGAAGTGACGGATCTGTCTATGGAGTGAGTTCTGTAGGAGAAGCTTTCCGCAGGTTTGTCTTTACAAGATCTTCTGTGAGGGAAATGCACCTTTGTATTTTTTCCAAGTCACAAAGTATTTTTTCATAACTTCAGAATAGTGATACATTTTACTTTTAATTGTAAACGATTCCTTCATGAATAAAAGTGAAATGTCTCCATTGCAGGGATTCCACTTCTGCCTGTAAACCTGAAGGTACTGGCTGGACCCAAATTCCTCTCTACAGTGGACAAGTGAAGCATGTGTCCTATGATCTAGGCCATCTCTGGGTCATCCTGAAGGATGATACCATCTACGACTGCACTGAGCACTGCTCTTCAACAGATAGCCCTGCTGGTTAAACCCTGCAGCTGAATTTCTCAATCGATTACGCACCCTTTAATTATTTTCACCACTTAATTATTTTCCAACCTTTCATAATCGTCATGTCCTTCTGTTGTAATATCCAGTTCCAGTTTATATGGATAAACACATCTGTTGTGCAGATTTTAAACAGGATTTAACAGACTTGAAATATCCTGAAATGATGTTGACATTACATGATGGTATATCAGGTTTTACTTTGAAGAACTGTTTGTCTTCAAAAGAAATTCTATCTGTCTTATTGTGGCTTTGGTGATCAATAAAGCATATTGTACTCAAAATGACACTCAACTGCAAGCGTCATGCTTTATAATACATCTCTATTACGCAGTTCTCCAGATAAACTCGATTGGGGACACAAAATATACAAATCTCTGTTCCATGCCAGAGTCCTAATCATCATCAAACACTAGCTAATGTTAGCTACGAACAAAATTAGACAACAAACTGCACTAGTATTCATAATCATTCAGTCATCTCACTAAAAAGGTAAGGGTGTGTATCTACTTTGAACCCTTTTTTTTAATCCACCACAGACATAAGACTTGACTTGTAGGGCATGTCTGTGGTGGATAAAAAAAATGGTTAAAAGTAAATACACACACTGATAGAAATTAGTTTTCTACTATATATTGGAAAACACAGTCATGGATTTTGTCAGTCATGTTTCAGGTTTATTCTTGAACGATGGTGGTTACCATCATGAGACAGAGGCTTGAAGTCACACACTCACTCACAGCGCTTCACCTTAGCTTATCTACCTATCTCTAGTGAGAAAGGCTCTTATATACATAATGTTTAAGGGGTGTTACCATTGATTCAAAATAGGCCATGGCTGCAGACACCTTTGTCTCAACCTGGGGGGAAGGGAGTTCTCACCTCCATCCCCAGGTATGAACAAAGAGCCCTCACCAAGAAATGCCAATAAAAGTAATATACTTATACTAGGTATAAATAAGGTGGAATTATTGACTATGGCATACCATTATAAACTATGAATAATAAATAACCGGTCCATTCAACACACACACACACACACACCTTTATTTCAATCCAAAACCATCCCGTTGTCCAGTGCATGTAGAAAAACACTGCTGGACAGGACTGATGGAAGAATAATTTCTTGGAACTTTTTACATACTTAAACTTTGAACATCTTCGTTTACATGGTCTGTAAATAAATGTTGCAGCGTTTACATTTGTAAATGACAGGACATTTGCATGTGAATTAAGAAATACATTTCTGAATTGCATGACATGAATAATGTATGATATCTTTATTATGCAGTTCTTCAGATATACTCTATTGGTGACACATACAGATACAATTCTTTCAGTTTTTTCAAAGATGCCAGATGGCAGGGAGACGTCTGATCGCAGAGAGATTATTCCACACGCTATTTCTTTTTAAATAACTTCTCTGTGAAGTGCCGCAACCTGCTGTCAAGTTGAGTAAGAGAGTCTATTTGAACACTCACCTTAGTCCATGTCCTCACTTGATAACTGCCAAATGTGATGTCATTAAATCGCTGCCTGCAAGACAACAAAGTATTTTAAAGTAAAAGGAATGTACATACATCCTTGTCAAGGCTCTCCAGGAAGGATTCAGTTTCTTGAATTCCCTCAAAGCCCTTTGACCTGAACAACGGAAGGGGTTTCTGCAGATGGCTGGCCAGACACTCATAGAGAGGACTGGGGTCCATTGACATCAGTCTGGTGAATTCAATGGCAATGTGCAGTACCAGTCAAATGTTTGGAAGTTTTTTCTTTACTTTTTTGATTTTCTACATTGTAGGTTAATACTGAAGACATTTAAACTACTAAAGTACACAAATGGAATAATGTGCTAAACAAAAAAAAGTGTTATCTACAGTGTAAAAAATTATAAAAGTAAAGAAAAAACTTTTCCAAACTTTTGACTGATACTGTAATAAAGTGTCAAACTGTATCAAACGACCTCACATTGATCTGCACTGAAAGCAAGTAATGCACTGATACTCTCTTGAAGGACCAGGAAGAGTTCCTGGAAAATAAAAGTCAGTCATTTAATTGTGACCGAAGGGTTGATGATAACGATCAGGGCTCTTGAAGCAGATTGATGCTGGTGGAGACCAGTTTGTGGCAGGAGCCAATCATGCAGATGCCATCTACTGTCTTCCAAAGGAGAACACAGTTGGCTTTTAGTAAAGGAAACAGTGCTTTGAACTGGCGCCGCATTTCTGGCAGTCTGAAGTACTACAGCTGTGGTCCTTATAGCTGCTGGGGTGTTAACAGTAGAAATCAAATCTTTGTGAGGAAGGTAAGGATGGGCTGGGCTGGGCTGTCTGAGGAATAATTACTAATCAATAAATGAATTGATTATCAGCCTTTGTTGGGTCCTCTATAACGATCAGGGCTCTTGAAGCAGATTGATGCTGGTGGGGAGCAGTTTGTGGCAGGAAACGTGAGGAGGACGGCTCCTGGCAGAAGCAGATTGATGCTGGTGGGGAGCAGTTTGTGGCAGGAAACGTGAGGAGGACGGCTCCTGGCAGAAGGTTCCAGGACGCCTGTCTATGATCGAGGTGGGAAGTGACGGATCCGTCTATGGAGTGAATTCTGAAGGAAATGTGTTACGCAGGTTTGTCTTTAAATGCTCTTCTGTATGGGCGATGCACCTGTGCCTTTTTTAGGCCATAAAGTATTTTTTCATAATTTCATAATAGTGATACAATTTACTTTCAACTGTAAATGATTCCTTCATGAATATAATTGAAATGTCTCCTTTGCAGGGATTCCACGTATGCCTGTAAACCTGAAGGTACCAGCTGGACCTACATTCTTTTCTACAGTGGACAAGTGAAGCATATGTCCTACGATCTCGGCCATCTGTGGATCATCCTGAAGAATGATACCATCTTCGACTGCACTGAGCACTGAGCACTGCTCTTCCACAGAAGGTCACAGCCCTGTGGGCAAACCCTGCAGCTTAATAACCCAATCAAATATGCACCCTTTAATTAGTTTCACCCCTTAATTCTTTTCTGATCTTCGGACACACCCGTAATAAGAACAGTCATAACAAGAATGGGAGCATTCAGAGAATGCAAACCTCCGCCTTGTGACCTTGACCTTTGACCTTGACATCTGAAAATCTAATCAATTATTGCCATTATATTACCCAATCTCCCCACAAAGTTTGATGGAAATCGGTCCCTGCGTTATCCTGCTGACAAACAAACAAACAAACAAACAAACAGACAAACAAACATACAGGGGTGAAAACATAACCTCCTTGGCGGAGGTAATAATGCTGTGCTTCTGTTCTATCATCCAGTTCCAGTTTGGTGCGACCGCACATGAACTCACACTTCTCCCCATCTCTCCAACCACTAGCGCACCCCAACAGACATGGATTGCACACACACACACACACACACAAACACTCATACCACTGATTGCAATGGAGCCACCTCATGGAGATTGCCAATTGCCTAGACTGGCAGGAGGGGAACTTAAAAATGGTCTGGGCCAGACCACCTGGACAAGGTGGTGGGGTTTACATTCTTTCAAGACATTATTCATTACATAGTAAATTATTGGTTTATAATTGTGAAGGAATACTATGTTCGTGTCTCGGGTCTGTCGTGTCATTGTGTATTGTTTAGTGTTTGTGTCTACCCCCCGTGTGTTAAAATGGTGCTGGCAGCCATGTGTATATATGTTCATTGTTCTGTCTAGTTCAGTTAGTCTAGTCCTGTCTTGAATGTGGACCTTTTTTTGACTGCTGATTTTTGACCTCTACCCCATTTAGAGGCTTAGCAGGTATTTTAATTGATCTATGTACTGCTGCATTGTGTCCTCTTCCCCATTCAGAGGCTTAGCATGTTTTGTTAATAGTGTTTTGGTACTGCTGCTTTTTGTCCTCTGCCTATTGAGAGGCCAAGCAGTTCTCAAGAATATTTGGAAGCATAATAAAGCTTTAATCTGAACCCTCACTCTGTCTCTGAGCTTTTCGGGCCAAACCCACACATTTCCACGGCAACCGAGGCTCGGCCCGTCACAATGTGTGATCCGTCACTTCAAGAGGGTATATTTGGTTGTGCTTTCCAGAACTGTTTGTCTTTACATTTATCATAATGATTTATATCTGTCTTCTGGTGGCTTTGGTGATCAATAAAGCATATTGTACTCAAAATGACATTCAACTTCAACTGTCATGCTTCATAATACATCTCTATTACGCAGTTCTCCAGATATACTCGTTTGGTGACAGAAAAAGATACAAATCTCTGTTCTATGCCAGAGTCCTAATCAAGCAGGCTAATCCTAGTGCAAATTAAAATTTTCGGATTCTTGTCACTGTTGTATTGTTTTGCACTGTAGTATTGTTTTGTGTTGTGTTTATGTCATATATACATAAAACTGCCTCTCTGCTGCTGTTGTCTTTTCATGTCATGCACTTGGCTCATAGCGGTGTGCAAAAGGAACGAACAAACGAACGTGTGTGTGTGTGTGTGTGTGTGTGTGTGTGTGTGTGTGTGTGGGTGCGTGCGTGTGTGCGTGCGTGCGTGTGTGTGAGTGTGTGTGTGTGTGTGCTCCAATGCAGTTCTACCTCCAAACTGTTTGTTACATCTGCCTGAACCAGCTACAGGCTGATCTTGGGTGCGCACACACACACACACACCCACACACACACACACACACACCCACACACCCACAGACAGGCATAGCAAAGGCACAGGTACAAACCAGCCTGAAACAATCTGTTTCTTTGGCACTTGTCCCATTCCATTTTCCTCTCCAAACACACACACACTCACACACACGCACACACACACACACACACGCACACACACACACACACGCATACAGGTCTAAACCAGCGTGGCTCTACTGCCCACTGAACTACCAAGGTTACCCATTACCTAAAAGAAACCTTTCATACCCAAAGCTCTTCCCCTACAAACAGAGCAGCAATAACCTACACACACACACACACACACACACACACACAGATTTGGGAGGATCACAGCCAAAACATCCTCTGACCAATCTAGAGTCGTGGATACAGTGAACTCCTCTATTCTCCTCCCCTCTGCAATCAGACAAGCCAGTCAATAAACCACCTACCACCCAGACACACACACACACACACACACACACACAGACATACACACACACACACACACACACACACACACACAGACACACACACGCACACGCACATGCACACGCACACACACACACACACACAGACACACACACACAGACACACACACACACATACACACACAGACATGCACACACACACACGCACACACACACGCACAACCTTCAGACTTATGATTTACATCACAGTAAAAAAAGAAAGTGATGCTACTGACCATCAGGGATTTTTAGATTTGACCCTTTCCTCCACATGAAATGTCATGCGATTCAAAATGAGAGCATCACACGTCATTCGCACGTCATTTACACACACTTGTCAAGGACTCTGGGTCTTCCTTTCTTGGGGGGCGAACACACACACACACACCCCCAAACACACACACACACACACACACACACACACACTTATCAAGGACTCTGAGTTTTTCTTTCATATGCCAAAGATACAGCATGCTTCAGCATTAGGGTGAGCCTGATGTTCTTTTTTTTTGATTTTGCAATGCTTGTCTGTTCCTGGCCTAAACTCAGCAATACTGGTTTGATTGTCATCATGGTGGGAGACAGAATAAACCGTGTGTGTGTGTGTGTCTGGGGGGTTGTCTGTATGTCTGTGTGTATTTGGGGGAATGAGAATGTTTGTACCTGTGCCTGTGCTATGCCTGTCTGTGTGTGTGTGTGTGTTCAGTGTTCCTGTTATGTTGACCTGGCCCTGGTTATGACCAGCATAGGGCAGAGTGTGTGAGAGAGAGAATGAGAGAGAGTGAGAGAGAGTGTGTGTTTGTGTATGAGAGAGAGAGTGCGTGTGTGTGTGGGGGAGAGAGAGAGTGGGTGCATGTTTGTGTGCGTGTGTGTGTGAGAGAGAGAGTGTGTGTGCATGTGTGTGTGTGAGTGTGTGTGAGAGAGAGAGAGTGTGTGTGTGCATGTGTGTGTGTGAGTGTGTGTGTGTGTGTGTGTGTGTGTGTGTGTATGTGGGAGAGAGAGAGAGAAATTGTGTGTGTCTGTGTGTGTGTGCACGTGTGATTGGTGTGTGTGTGTGTGCAGTGTGCACATGTGTGTGTGTGTGTGTGTGTGTGTGTGTGTGCTGACAGGTGGGGTAACATGAAATGACGTACTAGTCACCACTAGTTGATCTGCGGGTCAAAGGATCTGTTTGCCAGCGGTTTTTGTCCGAGAGTCCAAACTTAAAGCCCACCAACAAGTGCGCTTCACATAGGCACACACTGGCACGAGGACCAAACATGATGCACAGGGCTCTGATCTCTCGGAGCGCGCGGCTGGTCCAGCAGGCCACCACCGACGGCTCGCTGCTCGCGCGTAACGCGCCCGCAGTATCATGTTCCCACCGTCCGGCTTCCTCCGTCCCCATCCCACCTCCCGCGTGCATGCTGAGGCCGCTGGAGATACCTTGCCGCTACCTGTTCGGTCCCGGACCTTCCAACGTCCCGCCTCGTGTTTTAGCCGCGGGAGGCAGACCTATCATTGGCCACTTGCATGCAGAGATGTATGAGGTAAAACGACCGATTCCCACGCACGATATGGCTATTTAAAGCTCACCTCTACGGATTCCGTTATTCGGCAATAACAGGCTGAATGCGCGCTCACTATTAAGTGTAAAATCCCTCTGCTCGCTCTCTTACAGGTCATGAACGACATTAAGAAGGGGATCCAGTACGCCTTCCAGACAGAGAACAACATGACCCTGGCCATGAGCGGGTCCGGACATGCGGCCATGGAGTGCGCGGTGTTTAACACTGTGGAACCCGGCGAGAGCGTGCTGGTCGCCGTCAACGGCATCTGGGGAGAGCGCGTCGCCGAGATAGCAGACAGAATGGGTACAACTTTCATACGTGGCCTAGTCATAAGCTATGGGACAATAATATCCGTTACCTGATATGCGATATTAACGTTTGGCGTTGGTTTATGCTTCAACAGGTGCTAAAGTCCACACCATCGTCAAAACTCCAGGGGAGCTTTTCAGCAATCAAGAAATCGAGCAGGTATTACAACCTCTAAAATAGATAAAGGTTTACACGATTTACTGTGCGAAGTTATAGGACTAGGTTACTTCGTAAATCAGTACCATTGCGAGCCTAATTTGGGAACACAAACACGTTATGCAGATTAAATGCTTTCATATTTTATCTCAGGGGACTTATTTCATAGACTTCTCCAAAGTCACAGTTTTTTACAGTCAAGATGCCATATTTTGGTAAAATGTAGAAGGTGGCCTACTCCTGTACAGTTAGAAAGGCCAGAGACCATAACAGAGTTCGCATGCGCAGATATGTTTTCTCAGGAGCATCTCGTGATTTAGGCAGTTTGCGGCAAGACGCCAGAGGAGTCTGCACGGTGTTAGTTTGGTGGTTGCTATACAGTTTAATAAGTAGAAGTTAGTCCTGTTACCTATTATTCTCGCAGATGTTTGTGCGTCACTGACGAACCGTAAGTCTGTTTTTTCCTGTTACATGAATGTACGCGCGAATTCCGTATTTTAATGACGTTGGTTTAGTTAGCAAGCAGTATGTTAGGGTTTGTTGGTATGTGGA